>NW_028145547.1:1090000-1112500 GCF_977016875.1 Pavona decussata
CAAGTGCCAACCTCGCCTAGCTTACTTTGTTACGTATCTAAACCGATATCTATTATTTCCGAGTAACGGAACAACGGAAAAGAGAAAAAGTAAAGGAAGAAAGTTCGCGATCCATGCTTTGAGCTCGAGCTACAATCTGAGATCGGCAAGTTACAAATTAATCCGCCATCGAGTGTCCTAATTCGTTCGAATTATGACACATTATGAATCACGAAGGACGTAATTGTTCGTTCGAATTATGACAAAGTATGATTCATTCAGGACGTAATTGGGATATAGTAACTCATTCAAGTGCATTGACCAATAAAACTTGTCTAATCATAAGTACATTGATTATATTTTAACCCAAGTTTCATGGGACATTAATTTAAATTCTCGAAATGAATGTTCAGTAAGACACGCTAACAACCAAATAGTTTCGAGAAATTGGTTTTTGGTCTACGAATGCCTAATTCAAACATCCGACATTACACATGAATAGTCACTAATTATTGCTTATGTAAAATAGCAGAGCTTTTAAAATATAAATGTATCCTCTTGATAATCTTGGACCTATGAATGACTAGAAGATAGTGATTTTGGTACTTGATCAATATTAACATTGAAAACGTTGAAGAAACAGAGAGAATATAAACTAACCTGTAACAAATGACCGTTGACTTTCAAAGAGTATGTTCCACTTGAGGTGTGCCCAGCTTGTAGATGATTTTTACACGATACTCTTGTAACAACTTAAAAAGAAATTGAAAAAACGAACAGAGACTCAGATGTCGCAATAAGATGCAGAAATAATTAGGTTAAAATACATGATACATTTTTTTAGGAAGAAACAACAGTTGAAAATTAGCGAGATAAAAATAGTGAAAGCCTCATACTAACTTCTAAACTGATAAGTTCGCAAATGTTGCTCAATTATGACAACTTCTAATTCGACAACCCCCCAATAGCCAACTGATCCAAATAACGCCCATATTCTAGTAGTACTTTAAATTGTTTTCTGGAAATTACGCTCGATTTCTGATTGGGTTATCGATTTTCGCGAAGTAGGGAAATAAATTACAGTGCCTGACACTCTTCTACGCTTTTCGATGTTAATTCCAGGGTTTTTCTTCGGGTTCTCCGCTTCTCATCCGTCTTATTCGACCTGGAACGCACGGACACTTTGAAAGAGTTCCTGAGAATTCTTTAATTGGTACCCACGGGAAGGCCAGAATGGAAATGTATTGCAGCTTAAAACATTTGGCCGAGGTTTTCCAAGTTCCTCTCCTTTAAGAATGATGTATTACTCTAGAAAGTGACACAAGCATACTCGGTCGGGAAAAAAGAAATCCGAGTGCTCCTATCAAGCTCCAGTTGTTCAAATGCCGGATAACTTTATCCTGTGGATAAGTCACTATCCGACAGTTTTAATCTGTTCAAAGATTTCAGTATTTCCTCTTGTACAAGTGAATATGCACACTCTAACCACAGTTAAGTTTGGAAGTGTACGAAAACCTTGGACAACGTTTAACGTGAAGTATATTTTGGAGCATGAATAGTGCCTTATCCAGCGGATAAAGTTATCCGGCCTTTGAACAACTAGGGCCAGTAATCGAACCTAAGACCTTCCGATTACTAGTAAGAGAACTATCAACTTAATTAATATCAAATTATCAAACTTCGAGCAAATTTTAAATTGTAACACTATGCATAAAACTACAACGTACCTTCACATCGATGCCCGACAAAAGCCCCCGGACAAACACAAGTAAAATTGTACACTCCATCTATACAGGTTCCTCCATTTAGACAAGGATTTGATACACATACATCCGTATCTGTCAAAAAGAATTTTGAGACGACATACGATGTTACTCTAAAGCTGTATGAGGGAGGTTTTACATACTTTATGCTCACTTCAAATGCGCATGCCTCCCTGACCGCTACAGAGTATTTTAAAATTCCAGTTAGATCGGCGTAATATGGAAGGCAATATCCAATATAAAAATTCTAAAATAATTGCAAAGCAGCAAATTTTACACAAAAAATCTGAACAATTTGGTCAAAAAAAACCGATCAAAATTTGGACGCGCCTATAGATATTGCTAAGAAATTCACATTTAGAAGGGGTGGCATCCCCTCTTTACGACCGGGGGTTAAGTCCCCCCACCCCCACCCCCAGCCCCACCCCCCCAAAATTGAACATCATGTCTTAACGGATATATAATGGAACTAAACATCCCTCATCTATATTTTGTATCATTAAAAGCATTTTGTTATACATACGTTGGCACTGCTTGCCAAAATACGGTGAAGGGCATGCGCATGTGTAGTTATTGTTTCCATCAGAACAAGTGCCTCCATTCATACAGGGATTGCTGGAACATTCGTCAAACTCTGAAAGGCAAAAAATACGTTTAACTTCAACTAATAATAAGAATTAATAGTTTTCATCCCTGCACCATAAAAATATCGCTCGGCCAAACTTTCTCAGCTTTCTTAAGGTAATACAATAAAGAATTTTATTGATGGATTTCCTTTTGAAAGCACAATTAATTGTCTGCAAAGCACAAAGTACCTGTGACTAATTTGAACATTCATAACGTCATTAATGTTAAAGCAATCAACATCAAACTTTTTCTCAAATGGCAAAATATATGTATAATGACTTGATATTTCCATGGTTCAAACTTTGGATTTCTTACCTTTTAATAAAAATTTTAAGTTTACCCTCCTAACACTTACATTTTTGTCCCATTTTAACATTTGTTGATCGGTTTCGATTACATTTGAGTCATTTTGGATTGTTTTTCTGAATTGAGAAACCACGATTGAGGATGTGCAGGAAAAAGGACGTGATATCGGACCTAAAAAAAAGGGAAAGAAAAATCGGAAAACTGTGTTCTATATTTACCTTCACATGTCTTTCCTTTGTGCGTCCGAGGGCAGATGCAAGCAAAATTCTTTTTGCCGTTCACACAGGTGCCGCCATTCAAACATGGATTGCTGCTGCATTCGTCATAATCTGAGCAGAAAGATATTTGAAAGTTGCTTTTAAGAAATTTAATTCAAAGAAAATTAATTTTTACTATGCATGACATAAAAAGAGAAAAAATAGAACCGCTAGTCTAATCAGCTTATTAGGAAGTCTGTCTCCTCCCTCCATCCTAATCCTCCCCCTTTCCCGATTCAATTATACTATCTCTTGTTTCTTTTAGAATCTCTTTCGAGAATATATATTGCTTTCAGTATAGTGGTGGAGGATAATGCATTTAGTAGGAAAGAAACTAATTTGTGATTACCTTTCTTGCATGTGTACTGATGACAGGCAGAGCAATCCACGTCATTCCACATGTACCCATGTCCTGCCCCCAGGGTGTGAACGCAGTCCTCCCCCCTAAAGTCGTTTGGTTGGTGTTGGGCCCAGTAGCGAAATTTATCAGGAGATCCATCCACCCAGCTGAATAATCCTTCTGTGGCAATGTCATTTAAACCGATCCACGCCTTGTCGCCATTGTGCCTGTGCTGGATATATACGTTTTCTTCCTGGCTTTCAATAGCAGCTAGATTAGCTCCCATGGCTCTGCAGGTTGTACTTGCATTGGACCAAGTCTCACATGTTTCACTGGTAAAGTAACAGGAGCCATTGTAGAAACTCCAACCGGGTTCACAGACGTCTTTGAAAAATAAAGTAATAAATTAAACTACGACGCTTTTGTCGTTACCGTAATGTTAAAGGATAGACCAATGCTACAAAAAAGTAATTTTACGAAAGAGGAAGAAAGAGGCCAAAAAAAAAAATTAAGGCTGTGAACCAACCCATTATTTGGCTTACTTCCCAAGCAGTAGCTTTTCCTTAGGAAACTAAAATTTATCCCGGTTGGAATAAAATTTTCGGTCCTCAAAGACAACTATTGCATGAGAAGAAAAATTAGAGTTGGGAAACTTTTTTTATACAGAAGCAGATCAAATCTGATACATCTACTCACATTCTCTTTAGAATGGATTTGTAGTCAAACCAAGAATTCCAGCGCTTTTTATAATTAGCTATGACTCAGAGCCTACCTGGTAAAACTGCGTAAGACACTGACAGAGGGTCATGTTGTTGCACAAACAGTTCCTTCACACAAGCTCTAAAGCCTGTCTTGTTTATGTACTGCAATGATACGAAAAATTAAAATGTTTTAGAAATTAGTAAGATGTAACGGTAGAGACAACTTAAGAGTAACTCTGTTCCTGAAGTTGCCCATCAAGGCGTAGATGAGCTCCCGTTGGCATAAAGTGACTAAAGGATAACTAAAATTCCTTATTTAGGAAGCCAGTTTATCGCAAGGCCTTTCTCGTCCCTATAATACCGTCACCCGTTCAAAATGGAACAGTAAGATAGGACCAATTCCATTCTCAAACAAAGGATCTCTCCTAACGAGCTCTTAACAATTACCCGACATTTTATGTCCACATCTTTTTAGGGTACATTGCAAATGAGTGAAGCTTAAATTTGACTTACAAATGCGGTTGTTATCTCACCTCAGCCCATGCTGAAATGGATTGTGCAAAGGATTGAGATTTCCTCCACTTGTTGAATGGTTTGCTGACACCAAGATTTCTGGATAGTCATTGTAGTGCTTCTTAAACACGACATCCTAAAGGGGAAAAAATCTCAACTAGTTGTGCATGAAGGTAAAACAAAAAATTTGTAAGATTAGAATATTAAGAAAAAAAGAATGAAATAAACAATTGAAAAAAATCAATCAAGCCATTGGGAACTAGAGGATGAAACACCAAAGAAAGGAAGAAAAGAAGAAGTGAAAGAGCATTGAAGGAAGGTTAGAAGGGAGAGAGAAAAAAGGAAAAGGAAAGATGACTGGTTGATTAAATTAAGAGTTCAGAACGCATGACTGGGAAGAAGTGCATCTGATAGAAAGTAAGTAGGAGAGCGAATAAAAAATGAACGAGAAAACGAGTGTGAGCAATTAGGTAAGTTTGTTTGCATGAGTGGGTAAGGGTGTGTGCATACGCAAATGTAGGTGCGACTGCAAGCGTGAATGTATAAGTGGATATGTGCGCGATCAGACGTGCAGGTGGTCTCGATCCTATAAAAGACGCTGTAACCGCCCAAAAGACGCCATGGATTGTAAAGTTGGATGGAGAAGGTAACAAACACGTGAGCAGAATAATGGCCTACTTACCTCGCAAAAAGCATAGTTGAAATCTCGGGATGGCTTGTTCGAATTGGAGAAGTATATAGCCCCATGCTCTCTAAACAGAGGTCGATGAAGCTCTTCAAACGCTATCCAATCCTGCAAAGAAGCCATTGTTTGTTATCACGTTGTCACTTGTCAACTGGCCAAGAGGTAAATGTTTAAGAGAGAAGAAAACACCCAGTGCAAGACTACAGAGGTTCAAGTTCAAGTTTATTAAAGGATTTAAACACATACAAAGAGAAGATAAGCACTACTCGCAGTTAGCTACAGCTATTCGAGGCGAGCAGTGGTTTTGACCCATAACAAAAAACAGCAGTTCAACCTTACAGACTGTATAAATCGCAAACAGCATATTTCTATTTGTGATAAAATGAAATACACGGATCGAAAACATTAAGTACATGCTCAAGAAAAACTCCAATAACAACTGTTTTCCTTTCATCATTTTTTTTCCCGTACCTTCCAACCGATATAAATCGGGTGCGATTTTTCACATAACGCGTTTCGGCTCAGTTTTGGCGCGAATTTTGAACGTGTGGAAATCATAAACAGAGTAACACCTAAAATCACTTACAACATGAATACTTTGGTGAACTCCATCAAAGTTCTGTAATTCTCTGACACAGATCTTAAAAGAAGTTTTCGTGATATCTTCTAACCACACAGAAGATGCATCGTGCTTCACACCACGCCTTTCATGCTCCGCTGACACTAGAACTGTGGGCGTCGACTTAAACTTGCTCTATAATCAAGGAAAACAAAAAAAGGCGTGATTTTCATCGACAATATTAGTGTTTATTTATATATCAAGGAAGTAAATGGAAATTTCTTCTCCCTAAACCAAACTCGTCTCTGACTTGTGGCAAAAAATGTGATTTAATTGACGGTACTTTCTCCCCTTATGTCTAGTTTACTTGCAGTAAACTGACTAAGATAGTGCAAGAATTTGTGTCGCCATAACAGAACATATCAAAATTTAAAACTCCGTTTCAAAAATAAACCAATAGAAATTTGCCTCTTACCGAGGGTAGTGACACGGTACGACAACTAGTGCCAGTCCACCAAGTCGGCATGTCCATTTCACCAGACACTCCCCCGTCAGGGGCCCCCTGGTATGCAAGCCAGTCAACTGTAGCAAATGTTTCTCCATTTCTTTTCTCGTTTCTCCCAGCCTGTGTAACGCAAACTGTAAAATTTTTTTCAAGGATTTCCTCAACCCAGGCAACCACTGCTTCGTGGACATATCCGGGATCTGAGAAGTTCACATGATTGACAGAAACCTGTATGTGAACCGGTTTGTCAGGATAAAAGACGTAAGGAGCCAGTGGAACTTGTTCACAAACCGCTTCAGCCCAAACTGGATTGTGGTGGAGGCGATGGCGACCCTTTTGAGAAGGGAATCCTGCAAAAAAAGTTATAACAGTAAGTCAATCATATCATGTTGTTATCAGACGTGTCAAGGGCAAACTTGCTCTACGATATTGGAGCTTAACCAGGTTTATGCAGCAGCAAGGAGCTCACCTATTGTTACTTCCTCCTGGATAGGTTGCTAGTCTAGGGTTTCCTTCGGCATGGACAGCGTGTCGCTAGCATTAATTTATACACCAGGGTAAAGAGGAGAAACAGGGAGAATTGTTCTAAGATAGAGTCTTAAGGCCTCTAACCACCAAACTTTAGATATAACGGCAGACGCGGTAACCACTGCACACTGTTATCAGATTTGTTGGCGTAAAACAGTTGAAAAGGATTCAAGTTGGTGTAACCAATACGGGAGGTGTTCCAATCTTCACATTAATTCGATTGGTTTGTCTCCCTTCCACAGAGAGGGTAAGACTCGATGACAGCAACAAATAACGGAGTACTTCAGGTGATGTGTTGGGTCAATCGTTCCATATCTTTTTCATTTTATACATGTACAGAGCTGTCCGAGATTGAGCTTTCTTGTATTTCATCTCCTGCTCGCTGGATGACATGTAGGCGCCAAGATGTTTGAATTCCTTGACCATCTCCATCTGGGTGACATTGAGAGTGGACACTGAAATACCGTGTAACTGTTACTTTCCACAGTTATGTTTGTTTAAAATCAGTATCTACCTCTATGGAGAAGAAGTGAAATCTGTGATATTACCTGTACAATCACCCGGATGATAGACTGTAAAGTTTGCTCTCAGATGGCACATTTCTCGCTGGAACACACACACATTGTCATATGTGGTACCATTAGAGGAACACACAGGCTCTTCATACGACGGACAATTATCCACACATATGCACCGCGCGTCCCTGGGACCAAATGCCTTACAAACGGCAAAGTATTTACAGGAAACATTGATGCACGGATCAAGATCTGTTACACAGAATGAAAAGAATTGTATGTTTTGTTTTTCTCAAAATAAGTATTCTAACTTTAGAGGGTTCATAAAGAATAAGAAAATGAACGAAACAATTATAAAATACATTATTAAATCGCTGTTTTGTAACGAGATTTAAGATTGCTGTTTTCTTGGGAGCCAAGCGATCGTGGTCCCTCACCTAAATACGGGTCATGTTCTGCATTAAAACAACTTTCAAATTTTATCCATCTCAACTTTTTCACCCAATGAAGGAATATAATTTAAAAAAAAGAGAGAAAACTTCAGACGCTGTTTTCTGTTTTACAACATTGCTAACGCAGTTTAATTTATTCAGATTCTTTTGCTGAATTTTCAAAGTATCAAAATATTAGGGAACAGAATCCAATACCCGAAATCTGCCAGATGAGCTGCTAGTTCTGTTGGCTTTTCGCAAATTCTAGCTGACCTTATGTCACACTCTAAACGAAATTTTTGTCCGTTAACTTTCATAACAGGACTGGATTAACAAAATCAGGACTTTTCTAAAAATAAGAAATTTCCAATAGTTAATTTCGTGTTTTAAGTAACACAAACATGTGCTTTTATTATTTATTAAAGGCGCTATTCGTTTAGCTCGTGGTGACTTCAAAGAATATCAGGAAGAAGAACTGTTATATAATGTTACTTATTTACCTCCGATAACTGCGTAATCAACTGTGGCCGGATCATGTTGGCTATCCATTCCTGCCAAGTCTTTTATGCAGACGCGAACATAAGAAATTGTTGTTTCCTGTGATAAGAGAAGAAATGAATTCAAATAAGTAAGATGGCGATCAATGCTCTGAGCAATAACTTTCTGTAAGGTTTCAAGGGAAGATACAGTCAACTCTCTCGTAAGCGACGACCCTTGGGGCACGACAAAGTGGTCGCTTACGGGAGGTGGTCGCTTACGGGAAAGATCAACAAAATAAGCCTAATACTGGATTAATTAATTAATAGACCTAATGCAAAAATGGCTGACATTTTAATATTCTTTTGTCTGCATTCAAATTAGCCTCACTAGCCTCGTTCACGGTAAAATATTCTTTTGATTTTTGAACTCAAGAACGAGGTTAGTGAGGCTAATTTTAAAGCAGACTAAAGAATATTAAAATGTCATCCATTTTTGCATAGGGTCTATTACATAACTATATTACCTTAGCAGCTAAAATTAGGCAATTAGAAACTAAATTTATTTGATTTTTTCCCGTTTATTCATTTTTCTGATGAAACTTTGTATAACATTTTGGAACAGATCACTGTAACAATTCCCGTTTACCTACAGATATGTTGTAAACTGTTATTATCTGTCAGCAGTCCGGGGTAGCGTCGTTAAAAAACGCATTTTTTTCACTTCTGAGTAATGATTTACTAACGATCATGACTATACGTGATTATGTTGGGTAGTCGCTTACCGGAAACAGAAAAAAAAAGAAAATGTGCTTAAGAAATTTGAGTGGGGGTCGCTTACGAGAGAGCTCTTGAAACAGTATTTAACTGAGAAACAAAACGGTTGTTTATGAAGGGGTCGCTTACAGGAAGTGGTCGCTCACGAGAAGAGGTCGCTAGGAAAGAGTTGACTGTAATTGTATTTCATGAAACTTGGGACGTCTCGACTTGAATAGCTTTGTGAAACACCGCCGGGTTTAACATGTAATCTTAAAGGTTGTAAATTCATGTGACTGTCGTTGATTCTGTAGGATGTTTTATTTCTACTAAATAGACTGAAATTTTACTTGTTAGTAATGATGATACCAACCTCTATCCAGGTGTTAAGGACGTTGTTTTCTGGCTTAACAGAGTACACGTTCGTGCTATCGTATAGGTGATTGACTGTTACCATGACAACGGGAGGAGCATAAAACTTCTCCGTAAAATTAAGCACCTGTCACAAAGAAAAATGGAATGAAAAACTGTAGCGAGTGGTAAAGGTGACAGCAAAGGTGATGAAACTGAGATTTGTACAAGTTATATTTTAGGTTTTTTGGAACATTCACGGTATTTTTACAGTTACGGTCTCAGATATTCGATGCGAGATCATAACAGAAATAAGCGCCCCATTAATGTTTTCAGATCGCTCTTTTGATATCTCCAGAAAACAACAGCGCTCGAGAGCTAAATCGGATCTCTATGCTGGGTAGTTGGTTGGTGAGAAACTTTTTCTTTATTCATTTCCTGCTCTTATTTGCTTTTTTATCGCCTTCAAAAGTTCGTAAAAGCAAATGCAAAATAAGAAGAAATGACCATTACCTTGCAGAAGGCGAAGTTGTCTTGCAGGGCCGTACCTAGCGCGGGGGCAGAGGGGGCAGCTGCCCCCGCCAGGAAAACTCAATTTGTTTCTAACATCACACTGATCACAAGAAAATCGACTAATTGACTGAAAAAATATTCCTTCAATGTGAATTCCAAATAATTATTTTGGAAAATCTTTTGAAGCAAAAGCCAGTACCGGTTTTCTTATGAAAATAATGATTTTGTCAGTTTGTGCTGCCTATGGTTTAGAATTTGGTGTGTAAATAAAGACTGACAAGCCTACGCCACTTTCTGGCGCGTGTTTTAGTCTTTTTAAATCTAGGTTATACAAGTATATTTTTTTTCAGAGATAAATTGGTTTTAAAAGCCTGCCCTGCTCGCAAGTATTTGTAGCGGGTTTGGATTTAACCATCACATGTTCATCATCCGACAGCTCATTTGCGCCTAATGATTTTTGAGTTTCCTCTTTTGAATTCTGTAGCCGCTGCTAATTACACTCAGCTCTCTACTTTATCACTTTATTCGAAAACTTCACCATTCCAAACACATCCCGACGGTAAACAAATCCGTACCAGAACGATTCTTGAAATACAAAGATTAAATAAAAGATGTTAAAAAATACTACAAGTAACGACATGGAATAAGCAACTGAGAAACAATAGAAAACGAACGACTAACATAAAAACGGCGAAACACAACTTTACAACACTGAAAATGACGCGCACACTAAAAACTTATGCAAAGAAAACTGGCTTAAAAAGGGTAAAAGGAGTGTCAGAAAGGCTCTTTACATACATAATCATCTTTAAAGGTGTGGGGGCGAAAGGTATGAAAGATGTAGCACAAACAAATACAACAAAAGTAGGTGTAAATTAGGCGCGCAGAAAAAGCTATAACTCGCTGTAACAAATTCTCTTCCTTTTGAATATGATCTCTTATTCCGCGTGTTCGACGACGGTGTTTTTATGCCACATAGGGCATTTCAGCTGGGTTTGGCTTGGATCTTTTAAGTGCTTGATAGTTTTAACTGCCTTTCTTGTTGAGATTTGTGTAATGTTAGGACAGAAATTAATCATTGCCTGTATCATGCAATGAGCTTCATTCTGTAATTGTTGGAATGCCGGGCCCGACTATTAGTGTTTGTCACAAGGAGTTGTGTTTCTTGGCACGGCTATTTGGTTTTTTGGTTCTCTAGTAATCGTTGTAGCGTGTTATAGAGCTATGCAACGTGTCACAGCAATACTGAAAAGGCTTGAATTGTATTTAAATAACGACTGTGTTTTTGCAAATGCTTCGCTCCACTGATATAGTGCGTTTGTATTGTGGAAGCTCAGTGATTTTCTCCCTTTGTTTACAGCAGTGTAATGACTGTGTTTTAAAATGAGAAACAATATTTACTTCAAGCTAAACAAGATGTTAACTCCATAAGAAGTCATGGCAATTAAAAAAAAAAAGCTTCGGTGTGTTTTTTTTCTCTAAACGTCGTAGAGGCAACTTTCTGTGTAGGAGTGAAAACAAAATTAATGTTCAACTAGAAACCCTGTCTACATACGGTAGACCCCTGTGAAGGGTGTGCGGAGTTTGCCCCCACAGACAAAAAATCCTAGGTACGGCCCTGTCTTGTTCTAAGGGAGCGCCACCATTTTCGAACTGGAGTTTTCCTTGGAAAGTCAACTGAGCAATTCCCTGTGAAAAAGCCAACCAGTCCTGAAAGAGAAAATCAAAAAAAATTGTTTAGTTAATCAAATGGTACTGATAATCTCTTGCTAAAGATCGCGAACACGAAAAAAAAATCTGTCTAACGCTTTCCTTTTGATCTGGTATAGTTTAAATTTGAACTAGCCTGCGTGGTAAAGAATAAAATTAAATAATAAATAAATAAACAAATTAAAAGGAAAGGGTGGGAGATTCCTTTTCTTTGTCAACCAGACAGGCTAATGGTGAAAGGATGTTTCATCTCCATGAACTAGTGAATCGACTCCACAGTACTAATCAGTAACTCCAGCAACAGTAATACTTCAGCAGTGGTCAATCCGCTTAAGCAAGTCGTATTATATTCCTCTTGCGTCTATCTTTCCTCCGCTGAAGTATGCCGTATAACTTTAAATTCAATAATGATCTTTTTGGCTAATCCATATCTCCGTCCGACAGATCGACAACATTCACTGTTTTGTAGCCTTGGCTACATATGTTTTGCTGTCCAATAATGTTTTCTATTTGTCATAATGGACTGTTTCGTGGCCGAATAGACACGGATTTAAACTCAAGGACAAAGTGTTTGCCGTTTTCCCATGAAGGATACTAAATTTCACTCATACACCGAATTAAAATTCGCAATACAAACTTAATATTGGGAATAGTTGAGTATAAAGAAGTCACGTGTGCATTAGCATGAAAGAGGAACTAGCCACTTGCAGATTCTGATGTTTTCCGTCAAATGTTTTCACTTCTCGGATACAGACTCGGAAATGATCTTCTCGTAATTCTTCTATCCACATGTTCATGGCGTCCTGTGGTCTGGTGCTCCTAGCGTGACGTACAGTGGCTAACACTTTTGGAACAGAAGGAAATCGCTGTAAAGGAAGAAATAGAATTGTTTACATTTCAGAGATTTGGTAAGGGGTTACAAGAGTATGGACTGCTCTATTTTATATTGTTACGAAAAGCGTTTAACAATTTTCATGTCGGACAAGAAATCGCAACTCTTCCCGATTCCTATCCTTTACTTCCCAACCCTCATATTCTAACAAGGAAGGTGTCTTCCATTGTTATGTACAGAAAACAAAGCTCCATGAAATGAAATTGTCTTTGTATCCTTTTTACTCCGCGATAATAGAGTAAAAAATTATCTAACGAATAAGAAGACCTTGAGTAGCTTTTCCAAAGAATTTTTTTCTAAATAGTTCTTTTGTCCCGCTCTCCCCATTTTCCTCACCCCTCTCCCACTCCCACCCACACCCCCCCCCCCCTCCCCCCTTTCCTCAACCTCTGGCGCATCCTCTCACTCCCTCCCTTAACTTAACACCCATAAAGGGACGTGCAAACCCTCAAGGGAAAATGAGATCGTTTAAAATCAAAAAGGCTCTTGGCTCAATTAACAATGATAATCCTTACTTTTCGGCATTCAAATATGACATACCATAACAACTTAGGATTGACTAGGTCAAGTATTGCTAAAACACAACTCTGCATTCTTTTGCTACTAAGACGCAAAAGTCATCAAACATTAAATCAAGCAAAACAAATGCAGCTTTTAAGAAAATACGAACGTCCAGAAACTATATTTCACTTTGTTCCACCCCAGGCTTAAATATAGATGAGAGCTGTTAGCGAAACTTAACAAAGTTATTGAGGTTACCCCAGAATCGAAATTGAAAGCTGCTTTGTTTCCCTCTGAGACAAGGCTACCACTGCTTTGGGGTATTTGCCAATTATGACATAATTGCGAGTTGAAATTGTTTCTTGTTCTTGTTTCATGAAATGTTCAAATTGCACGGTGAAGCAGCCCCCTTTTCATCTTTGGCAAACTCTACCGCTGGATCATGCCACAGGCAAAGGCATGTAGAGTGGATGATGTCATGGTCATAAGTGACAGCAAATTCTAGGAAAACGTCCTCGATATAGTACTCCTTTGAGTTTAATAAATACTAAGTAACTTCAGATTTCTTTACTTTATTATAAATTAGGAGCTCATATACCTGCGCAAAGTCAACTCGTTCACACTGTGTTCCGCTGGTGAATGCATTGAAGGAGGCGGTGCCGTCAAGTGCTCCAGAAGGAGTTCCACGAAACGCAACCCAGTTCACAACAATGGATCCATTTGAACCAAGTCCTGATTCCAACACACAGACGCGGAAATTATTCTGCGTCACTTCGGCGGTCCACGCTACTGCTGAATCATGAACACTGGGGGGTTCATTTTCATGGCCGATGGATGCAAGAGCACGAATTAATATTGCCAGAGCTGGAAAATACCTGAGGGTATTGCACGGTTTTGCAATGGACCAAGTCAGGATATGACACGGTGAAGTTGACCTTTCCTTGCTGGAAGAGATTTTTCCCTGAGAGAAAGTTGTATAAGAAACAGTAAAAAGGAACCCCTCAAAGGCATTAGAACTTTAAGTTTCGTGGTAACGTATGACTTTACTTTGTCCGGAAAAACACAAGCTGGGTTTTATTCACAATTTTGATCCCAGAGTAAAATTTTGAATCATTTATTGAACTTGTAAATTTTCCTTTGATTTTGTTTATTTTTTGGTATTACATGACGTCAAGATTTGTAATTTTTCCTCGATAGTCTTTCCGGGTGCTCTTCTGACGGGGTGGAAATGTCGTGAACTATAATAAAACATGCTGTGTTTGAATCATTTTTAACAGCGAAGAAGACGTGCGAAATTTCACAAAATATAACTGTATGCGCATAGCTGGTGACACCGTCAGTTGATAGAGTTGAGCTATCCTAAAAGCAAAAAAACCTCAACCAATTCGGTCGAAATAACTGTTTGAACAAAATATCTTTACACGGTTCTTGCTCTTCAAAGTATAAAATTACTTTAGTTTGTTATGAAATGCAAAAGTCTAATCTATCTTGCATTGATTTTTGGGCCATTTTTTTTAAAAAAAATGAAACGTCAAAACTAAAAATAAACTAATTTCGGTTACTGACAAATTATTGCACCGGCATTACCTTCAACCAAACAGCAAAGTGTGCACAAAACCAAAAGCGTAGCTAACAGCTGAAAATTTGCGTACAACGTCATTTTTGAAAGGCAACAGCCAAACTGCAGTTATGTATCAGAAAGTCTGTAGCGGCTTGTCCGCTTCCTCTGGTATGCTTGACACCGCTGGCGAAAATTCACAGTGAATTTCCCAATAAAAGGGTACATTCCTTAGATTGACGAAGGTGAATATTCTCATTACATTTTCCGCGTAGAAGTTTGGAAGAATCTTGAATTTTAGCCAAAGCGGAAGTAACTAGGAAAAGCGGAGACAAATCTGAAAAATGCAGAGTGTCAGAAAGTGATCAAGCTCGCACGATTGTTGAGAGTATAGGATTCGATCAATAACGTCCTGTTTAATCAAGTGACGTAACAGCAGCAAGCCACAATATTGACAGCTAAGATACGCTCATCAAGTGGTCTCACACGGTGCTGTAAATCTTCTGCAATCGGGTGGATATTTGACAGCTATTAAAGAGGCTACATCATATTATTTGATATGATGTTTTTGGGGGTCAAAGGCTGTGTTGAAATCAAAATTAAACAGATGGACTTTTCGACGTATGAACAGATAATGACTTCATGCAGAACTCAGCAGTAACGTATATGGGTAATTGACCAGTTTTCTGAAAGGATCAAAGCTTATTAAAACAAGACAGTGCGCTTCAGAGAAAAATAATTTCCCTTTGAGGGATTTTGCATACGTGCCCCAGGATAATGTATGTTTTGTTTGTTTGTTTAATCCTTGAAGTATTCTGCCCTCAATTTAAACTTGCTGCCCAGTATAATTCCGGGTTGCTTCAGGGAAACTCTAACTTGTGAGTTTGATTAAGAAATTTCTACCGAGTTGAGGCATGTATTTCAGTTTGTAATTGAACAGACAAAAGCTTTACAAACGAAACATTTGGCATAACCACTGGAGCAAACTATCTCGCTCCACATTGTATCAAAATGGAATGTTCATGTTGCCAATCAAAGGAAATGGTTGAAATGAACAAGGACTGATACTGACAAAAACCTGCAAAAGACATAATTACAATTTTATTGATTTGGCTGCTTTTCGGCTGTTTCGGCTGGCCAATACCAGCCTCTCATCAAACGGTAATTGAAAGAATTCACGGGTTAGAAGGCATATAAGACCGTAAGACATAGGCGAAAACTGTACGTGATGTGCTTACGTCTGCGACGTGATGTAACAGGCAGTTGACGAAACAAGAGAGAACAATGAACATTTCATCACGTTTCTTAATACCTCCTCTTAACACCACCTGTAGTTAATGAGCTCGAACTACTTTTCCTTGAAAGCTTTTCGGTACACCTTGCGCGCCTTTTCGGTGGAATCACGTTTACTGTTGAATTATTCGAGAGACATAAAAATCACATGTTATTTTAAATGGTGATTGCCCTGGAAGAGTTCAAAAACTGTAGTAGACCTGTAGCTGGAATAAGCGCTCACCACTGGTCGTCTATCATGAAACAATTTTAGAGGGTACGTTTTGTTTCAGCGATACCGTATTATTCCGGTCTTAGTACCCTCAGGTAAAGGCCCATCTAGTAATAAAGTAACGTTTTTTTCCGGTTATAACTCTCCCCCCCCCCCCTCTCCCGCTTATAAGACCATTGTGATATAAACACCCTCCCCCCCCCCCCCCCCCCACCACCACCACCACCACCTGAAAAAAAGGGGTACGGTACGATATTCCTTTTAAGTATCCCCGCTCATAAGCCCGCCCACCCCTGCTTTGATTTGTTGCACTAAAGAAATCATATTCCCAGAACAGTCAGAACAATTAGGGTATGGAACAACGATTTGTCACTATCTCGTCAAATGCCTTTAAAGAAAGCGTTTTATTATTGAAAAAGATGTGGAGTTTCACCTTGAGACGAATGACTCAGACAATGGCAGTGACGATGACAAGACGAGTTGGATTTGGAAAACCTTAAAAAGTCTGATCCATCCTCGGAGGCCCAGGGGCATTTTGTCGAGTAGCAGGGATTTTCGTTGGCGAAAGTTTACTGTTCTTACAATAAACTTTCGCCCATGAAAATCCCGACTCGCTGCACCTGGGTCAGGCTCCGAGGTCCAGTCTGATCTTGTTTTGTCATGTTACGGTTGCAGTGAAAGTTAGTGTTTCGAGCTTGGTCTTGTAGTGACATAAATATGTTTTGTTATCATATCAGCTTGTGTCAAAAAGTTATTATTATTATTATTATTATTATTATTATTATTATTATTATTATTATTATTATTATTATTATTATTATTATTCCGCTATTATAATCTCACCGGATATAACGGCCACCAAAAACCCTTAACGAAACTGTATAACTTGGCTGGGCCGTATAACCGGGATTTAGCGGTACTGTTGTAGATTACTTTTGCGACGTTGATAGGTTAAAAGTATCATAACTAATGAACAAAGGCAGATAGTCCCAACCTCGTTCCCAGAGCCTTTTCCCTAGCTTGGGGGTGGGGCGGGAAAAGGTCCTGGGATCGGCCAGTGAATCCGTCATATTGATTGGTTGTTCGTTTTTAAATAATTTATGCAAAATCTGGCCAAATGAAGCTAATTTATGCATTATGCCGAAATCAAAATGGCGGAAAGTATGTCCACTCCGACGAAGATTTCTCCTCGAAATCTAGCTTGGCGACTCTGTGGTGATTCTCATGAGAGTAGTTATATGCTACAAATATTTAGCAAAGCTGGTTCAGCAAAAGATCTGGGTGCCAAGGTCTATAAAACCTGTGGCATAAAAATCTTGGAAGACGATGGGTTGTGTTTCATTCGTAAACAAGATGGAACAGTTTATTCAGAGAGCTCAATCCATGGAGAATAAGCTGTCGGATCAAAGCTCAGAATATGCTGTAAAGCGATGCGTTCAGCTTTCACCTTCTTCGCTTCAGCTGTCGAAGCGTTTATCAACGAATATGCCATCCGAAAGCTCTGTGCACGTAAATGAGCCGTCGAAGCCAATCACACCAACAAGAAAGCAGCTTTCCTTCTCAACTCCACAAGCTGCGACAATTTTAATGCCTCAATCAACAGGAGATAACTGCTCAACATCTTCCGCGGATCAACCGATGCGAAATACCTCGAGGTCTGTAGAACAGTCGTGTTTCTCAACACCGCAAGATGCTACCGGACATGATTGCACAATAACTTCTGTGGATCAGCCGTCAACGCGAACGACATCAAGGTCTGCATGTAGAGCAGCCTCCAGATCCAACTTAGCAAGCTGCAACTGTTATAAGGCCTAGATCAACAAGAGACCGTGGCAATGACTGTACTGACATTATTTGAAGCTCAGTCGTTACTGACTGAAAGACAGCAAAAGACGATTATTGTACAAGCCGTCCGCCACAAGGATGCAACTGTATTGGTATTGAAAGATCACTGTCCAAATGTTGTTAAAGAGTTAAAGAAAACCATTAGTGAGGAGTTGAAAACATCGTGTGCAAAGCTGTGCAAACGTTCGCAAGGTTCCGTATTATATGGAAATGATTACGATATTACGATGGCATGAAAAACTTTGATTTTAACAAAGTTTGGCTTGAATTGAAGACGAACTTCCCTTTTCTTGTTGAGCTCATGAACGCAGTGTCTGGCAAGGTGAACTCCGACACAGAAACAAAGCTTGAGCTTCAAGTGAAGTACAGTTTTTTTTCCTCCATCCTTATGAACGAGAGGTGGCATGAACTTAACCTGGTGAAACGTGTGAATACAGTTCTCATCGTTGAAAGTGGATGTACCAAAAAGGTTAGTGATATAATAAATAAGCTGATGATGTATTAAACATTCATTGTTTTCCTTTATTACTCCCTTACTCCTACTGCGGTAGTGTCATCAATTGATACATTGAGCACATTCTGTGGTTGATCCTCTTTTCACAAAATCTTGACAGAACTTTTGTTATTGTTTGGTAGTCTGGTGTAATTAGTAAGTCAATACTTAGGAAGGCTGTGATTGAGATTCTATTTGAAGAAATCATTAAAAATCTTGTAATCTATAGCATATTTACAGAGCGGTGTGAAGATATGAGTTTTATTTTTGGGTGGTGAAGCAATATTTTATGAACGAGTGTAGTAAAAAATGTTGTTTTTGACACACCATGTCAAAAACATGTTGACCGAGATGTTGAAGATGTTGTTAGATACAGGAGCTCACCATGATTTTATCAACAACGACGGTAAAACACCCACAGAGATGGTTCGAACTGATGAGGCCCGATGGATTCTTTCTGTGAGAAAAACGGCCGAGCTGAAGTGTATCGCTGCCAGGGCTGTGAAAAAAGTTTGGACTTCCTTATAAGGGGGTTGTTTCCCAGACAGTTGAAAAGTATATAATTATGCATTAACTGTACATTAGTAGGCAACGGCGGACTACTGTATTTATGAGGTAATTGGGATGCAGCCTACCAGGGGATACTCCGCACAACTTGTGAATTTAAAAAAAGGAAATTATGAAATTAGTTTAAGTAAAAGAAGGGCGTCGACAAACTGAAGAAAAACGTTCCGACAACTCTGCATTCCACAACTATTACTGCTAGATAAAGCTTTTCCACACGCTAAAGACCAAAATGATTAATCTATTTTTGTTTGTGAAATAAATAAATCAATCCAGTGTGTGAACCAAGTTATCAATAATAAACTGCAAAAAAAATGTTATCGATAATAAGTTGGTTAATTTTCAAAAAGGGAAACAACTTTCTTAATTTGGTTGTCGGTAACAACTACGGTAGTTTTATGGTCGATAACTTTTAATAACGCGTTTTACCTAAGACACGATAAGATAACTAGATTTAATGACGGTGCCAAGTAATACCGAAGTATTTTTGTGCAGCTTATGACTATGCCGGAAAAGCCTATCTTAGAAAGAGCAATTGGAATCCGAAAAGAAATTGGGGGTAACCACCCATTTTTTTTTTTTTTTTGAGGTTATAAGGCAACATTAATTCTAAAAGGCGCTAAATTACCAAGCAATTTATCGCATTTTTCCCAAATTGAAGCTTTATTATCTCTGAAAAATCCATGGTTTTCACCTACTTTCTTTTTGGATACCAAGAGCTCTTGCTAAATTCTACTTTCTCCGCATAGTTTTAAATCGAGCAAAAATATCCCTGTATTAGTATTCACCACCCAAAGAAAGCCCAAGTATCTCGAGATGCGCAGAACGTATGCGCAATAACAAAAGTAGGCCGTCCTTAAAAGGAAAAATATCTTTGAAAATCAAACAGTCTGAGATTAACAGATTTGTGAGATCCTAGGAAGCAAGGGTCAATATAATAACTGATTGTTTGTCAGTAATTAACCAAAAAAACAAGAAAAATAAATCGATGGTTCATTAAATTAAAGCGTATCATTAAAAAATCAAAACAAAAACCGTTTCGGAACGCGGGCGCCGATTAGTCTAGAGTAACGTCACGCAACGCGTCATCAAACGTCCCTATGGTAACTGTAAGTTTTGAAAACTTGTATGTTTCAGTTTGATCCTGGTGTTATCCAAAACAAATCAAATTTCATGACTATTCTACTCCCCCAGTTTCAATGTAAATAGAAACACGGTTGACAACACAAGATGGTTGTGTCACAAAAGTCCGAGAATCAAGTTTACACGGACATTGTTCGGAATTTGAAGCAGAATTTTCGAGCGGAAATCCAAGCGCCTTCCACGGCGCAGGGTGAAAGAAAAGTACGAATTCGAACAAACTGCTACTACAAATCGCAGCTCGCAGAAGATCATTGGCGAGAGAAATACAACCGCCACGTAAAACAAAGTGTTCGTGGCTTTTACACGCCGGCTCATATCCCGTACGCTTCAGTTGGTGACGTTTGTTTGGATGTGAGAGATCTTGTCGAGAAAACGGTTGGCTGTGATCAAGACGCCAAGAAGGTCAGTAATATGACAAGACGAACATGAAATTCCCTAAATATTTACAATATATAAATATGAAATATCGGGCAATAGAACTCCAACTAGGTTGTAATAGCTCATGGATTTTCTTGTGTTTGATATTTCAGTGTAAAAATCTTAGTTTTACTGACGATCCCGGTGAACAGGAGAGAAAAAAGGAGGAAGAGAAAGCAAACACCACTGAAAAGGTAGGAAATTTAATAACTTTCAATGGTAGGTCGAGGGAAAGTGTTAGATAAGTATAAATCATTATAAATTAAGCGCTGAAATAAGAAGAAAAAACATAACCCGATGTTTTGACATTTAATACTAAATCCGGGTTGAAACAGTAAAGCTGTGTATGTATGAAAAATACTGAAATTGCAGTCAAGGATGGTCATAATGTAATGTAAAATGTGTATGACTCTGACTTGTAAAAACGATAAAAATAAAACGTTTATCCAAAAATTAAGCGGGACGTTTCGGCCGAAAATCGTCGGCCTTAAAAAAGTAAAAAAATTGGAAACAACGATTAAAGAACACAGAAGAGCAGTCGTTGTTGGCGACAGCAACTCGATCAAAGATAACACAACACGCGAATCAAAAATAGCGCAACACGCAAATCAATTTGGCCATAGTATAGATTTTGGCCAAGCCACCATTTTCGACGAGGCGCGTAATTACCACAAGAGACGTTTCCTTGAGGCCTGGCATTCTCAGCGAGACCGAAATGCACGCCATTAACATATTGATATTCCGAGAATTTATAGCTCATTCACTTGATTTGTTCTCTCGCGCGGTGATCGTTCGTTACGCGTCGTGATTGTAGCACGCGCAAACTGTGAACCGTTAGATAAGCGTTTGTTTATTTGTCACTTTTTAAACTAACGAAAGCCTAAGACTTTCGGTCGAAACGTCTTGCTCAGTTTTTCGATAAAAGTTTTGTTTTTAACGTTGTTTTGAAGAACCTTCCGCCCGTTAAGTTCGTCATTTGTAGTCGTATGCAAATAAAAGTACGTGCGCGTGCCGAGATATGCGCACGCGCGTACGTTGGTCAACCAACTACAGAAAACCAAAATCACGTTTGATCACGAGAGGGGCGAGATTGAAGCGCGAGTGGGAAAAGGTGTTATAAATAATGGTAATTGAACTGAGTGGAGTGCAATTTGGTCTGAAATCATACGCGTGATTTCAAAATCGAACGAGCGCGCAGCGCGAGTTTGATTTGAAATGACAAGTATAATTTCAGACCAAACTTGCACGACACAAAGTTCAATTACCACTTTATTACACCTATTTTGAAATCGCAGGGTATCATTGTCAATATTAGCATTCTATTTCTGTTACTTCATTTCAGTTTTGATGGGCTAAAGAAAGAATGCGATTTAGAGCAACAAATGGTGCAATTTGGGAAAGATCGCACTGTTGAGAGCCAATCAGATTGCAAGGATCACCAGTGATTTCAAAATGGGTGTAATTAGGATTGTAATACTGCGAAGCGTAGTTAATAAATGTGTATTCAAAATATTATAAAATGGAAGCTGTACTAATATTTTTAACCAAAAAAAAAAAAAAAAGGTTTTCTCCAGCTTACAATCTAGAGGTCCTGGTTTCATTTCCTCTGACCATTTTGATTTCTTTCAGAATAGTCCGCATTAAGGCCGGCCAAACGGATGCAACATGTTGGTGCAACATCGTACAACAACTCACATTGTTGCACGATGTTGAAAGAAGTTTGACTTACATGAAACATTGTCTTGAACGTGATCCAACATCATTTCTTTTGTTCTCAGATGTAAACAACAATGTTGCATTCGTTTTCTCACGGTGTTCAACATTGCCAAACGTGCGCAAGCTAAGCTGACTTTGTGGGTCTCTGCAATGATTTATTGTTTATATTTGCTACGTGCGTTACGTTACTACGTGAATGTTAAAGTTGAACCCGTAGTATAACAAATAAACAAAGTTTGAATTTCGATCAACAACGAAAGCTTGAACACAATCGATCTCTATTCAAATAAAAAGCAAAAGGACAAAGGATTTAGTGAAACTGTTAAGACCAGGAAAAGCGAGGATATGGTCC
>NW_028145547.1:1122500-1205000 GCF_977016875.1 Pavona decussata
ACTTCCGAGACTTGTTCGGCCGCTTGACTTGAAGCTAACCTTGTTGTCGCAGTAGTCGAGCTTTACCTTCAAGAACTTGCTTCGAACCTTTTTACTCTCGGTTTCTAATTCTGGAGTATTTGTAACCTTACCTTCTTAGGTAACGTTCAATTGCAGTGCGAAGAATGCCATGCTCGTATAGTCTTTCCCGTCTTCTTTACGCGCTGTTGCGTGGAAATCCTCGAGAATTTTGTTGACTGCCTCCGGTTCATAGTTTTCAATATTTTGGTCGTAGCCCTTTTGTTCTGTCCAAGATTTCCAAACTTTTAGCCTGTTGTTTGTGCTTCATTGAGTTCCTTTGCATTTTGCTTTAAACTTCGAAATAAAATGTTGTCACTCTCTTCAAACCTGTTCGCCATTTTGTTTCGAAACAGCCGATTTGCAAATTTGCGTACCTGTCAATCATTTTTATTTCACCTTTGTTGCCCTAATTTCAACTTTCTGCCCTCAATTTCACATTTCTGTACTACATTTAGGATAAATTGAGCCGCTTTCCACCAATCAGAATGCAGAAATTTTTGTATGAATATTATTACAACCGGAATTGCAATAACTATCGCATAAATCCCTAATTATTGCAAACCTTATCCTAAATTTTAATTTTGTCACTCGTCGATGTTAATTTATCATGGCCCCATTGTAAACAGTGTTGAATCCGGGAGGCATTTGTTGCAAGTATAATCTAAATAACCAATTCAATCGTATGGGTTTGGTTGATTCTGTTATCACATGGCCTCATTTCCAGGTTCTCTTCTCCAGGCTTACCACGTAGCCGCCATAGTGTCAATGTGATCTAATTGACAATTATTCCACGAGCGCTCATTGGAGACGAGATGATAGATAACCAGTGAGGCGCCTATCGCCAAGTTGGCTATAATCATCTCATATCCAACAAGCGTGAGTGGAATAATTGTTTTATCAAAAGAATAATCAAGAAATGTCGCTAGATCTTGCTGGTTTTGCTTTACAAGAACAACCGGAAGACAATTTAATGGTTGCTATTTCTTGGGCATGGTCAGTAATGGCTCAATTACCATGGCCGCTAAGCCAATCAAATCCCTGGAATTGCATTATACAATGACACAGTTTTAATAATATGTGTTAGGCCGAGTAGACTGCAAGCAATCCCTTATGTTTTTTATGTATAGTAAAGCGAGGGAACTGCGGGACTGCGCGCGCGAAAATTGTCTTCTGCGAGCAAACGCGAAAACGGGCTGCTTGTGGTTTATATATTAAGCGGTTATCAATGTGAACCTTTCCGTAGGTTGTAGAGGCGATGAAAGAGCGCGGGAGTCGACGTCAGAAAAGAAGTTCTTCAACGTCACCATGGCCAAGTACAGTGACTTAAACAATTAATTACCCGTAATATTAGCAGCAAATATTGGTCCCAGAAGCATTGCCAAGGAGACCATTTTCATAAGAAAGATATTAATAACACTGAATAGGGATGGGGAAACGATCTCCGCCGTTTCCTACGTGATCTGAAATATAATTTGCTGAACACGCTGCTGAGGCAGGCAAAGCTTCAAGTTTAACTTTTCGAAATTTCACCTCCAATGAAGTGAATACCACAACATTAAATAAGGGCGAATAAAGTATAGAGTGGTTTTAAACTCAGCGTCGTTTAACCAAAAAGTAATTACTCTGGCCAATCACAACAGATACAAACAGCAATTCGAAGCAAATACGTGTAACAGGCGCCAAGCGCGGGAAAACGCTTCAGAGAAAAGTTACGATTGGTTTTGGTTTTACTACTCATAGGTTAAAAAACTAGCATGCTTGCTTATCAATGACAGAGCACAGTAAAGAAAAACCTAACAGGCCAAAAGCGAACTACTTTCGTCATCTCTCTTTTACACGGTGAAATTTAAATAGCAGTAATATACTATCATAACTAGAACATTTAACATTTATCCTGCAAAATCGCGTGGGGCGGAATCGTCTGATACTTAGCCGACGAGGCCGTAGGCCGAGTTGGCTAAAATCAGGGATCTTCCACTGTATTGCGCATGATAATAGGCCATTTTAATGAAGACGTCATTTGACCAGAATTCTTTTCGTTTCTCTTTTCAAATTGAAATTTTCTAATTCCCGTAGAGAGCAAAGAGCGATAGCTCAAATTACCATTAGAAAACAAAAAAACTGAAAAGAATTCTGGTAGTTGTAATCATAGTGAAAATTTCCTGATGTTATATTATTCCGCACATTAATAAAAAAGCATAGTTTCATCGGGGGAAGAGCTGGCGAGTATGCGTGGTGTGATTAGTCAATTTTGCGGGCCGTATTTCACTGTATGTCCCGCTTATAATTTGAAAGCTTTCTTTCGTGCGCCAATTTAACCTCAGAGATATAATAAATATCTTACTAACCTCACTTTCTTGGTCCGTACTCTAAGTTACGGATCCTTGTTTTTTCCCGTTGATTTATAACGCACGAATAATTAAGGGAAAAAAAAAACTCGGACCGTTACTTACAGTGCGGACCTCGAACTCGGTTAGGAGGAGGTATATGCGAGTAGTCCATAAAATTAGAATTGTCTTGTGTAGATTTACTAATGCAAATGCTGAACAAGAAGAGGACGTCTGAACGCTCCGGCGCACCGGTGTTGGCAGACGCGGAGCTGATTCCAGCCTTCCCGAGTGAGATAGGCAAGTCTGAACACGAAGAGGAAAGCATAGATCAGAGGTCTGTCACTTTATTGATCTGTTACTATATAGTTAAGGATGGTTCGTCCTTGGATTTAGATTTTTTTGCGATTTCTGACTTGTGTGAGAAAAGTAGATCTTTGCAACGCCATATCATTACAAGGTGAATATACTTACATTTAAATAAGAGAGAAAAAAAAATGAAAGTGTAACGTGATTCAGTTATAATAAATTCAAAAATTTGAAGAGCGAGAAGGGCTCCAGAAATCGCCAGGTTTATACAAGGGAGGTCTCCTCACATTCTTATACAGTGAAAATTGCGGAATCAAGTGAAGCATTGCGTAATTTAAAAGTCAAGAAAGTTGAACATTTTTCTTGTGAACCTCAATAGTCTCAGAACTTGTTACGTCTTTTGGGTTGGGAATTTCTTATTTTCGGTCCTTAGAAAACAATGGTGAATAATTTTACATTGGTTCTGAAAGCAGGAGGACGGAAATTAACAGCTCTTCTGGTGTTGTTTAAGTGTATTTGATACACTCCTAGGCGATTTGAAACTGCACCTTGAACGTGACAGAAGTTGCATTAAGCAACACGCGAAAAAAAATTGCTCAAAAACGTATAAACGGGCCTTAAGCGATTGTGGGCATAAGGATAATTGTGAGTAGTAAGTTAGATACCCCGTTTCCTCCCGATGCGTAAACGTTCCGTGCGTACGTAAGTCAGGAAAATCAGGCAGAACTGTGACCAAACAGGGACTAAGGTTCAAAATACTTCGTTAAATAACCTTTAGTGTAACCTGGAACCAATTAAAATAAACTTTTATACTTACGGCTAGCAAACATTTGTAACTACACGTGCACGTAGAAAATTATCTGAACAAACATTGCTATAATCAACCTCGTTCCCAGGGTGTCTCCTCTTTACGCCCCAGTCTCTTTCACTCCCTCGGACGTGAGGAGGAAAGACCCTGGGAACGAGGTTGCGTTTCTAGAAGTCGTTAATAAGGATAATTGAACTCGGTTTGGACTCTAATTTTTTGAGTTCCTTTATGTGTTCGTACATAAACACTAGGGTTCCTTTTGTAAATTACAAACGTGCAAGTTCCATTAAAGGGAACCTCCACTCGACGACAAATCGACGATGAACTGTATAAATAGTGCCTAAATTTTAAAAGTAGAAATGACATTCAAGTGTGCTAGACTAGATATGATTATCGCCTATTGTCGATTTAATATTTCCCGGGCGCCGCCATTTTGGACTTTATGACGTCACTTGGTTGCCGCTATTGTCAGTAAGCAACAGTATTTTATACAATTTAACAGTCATTTATTTCAAGAGTGTAGGTTTCCTTTAAGTTGACCCTGGTTGTTTTCTTTTCTCTCAGAGATGTACACTATCGTTATGTTCGCACCTTTAGCAGCAAACTCAGTTGTCTGTACACGCTGTTGTGTTACATCTATCATCTCAGAACCAGGGATTTACGAACCAGGGTAGGTAATCATGAATTTTGTGCAAATTAATAGAAATATTATATATATTTTTATGTATTTGAAGTTTTATTGAAGGACTATCTTATGGGTATTCTTGATGCGCGCGCCGTTGTCAACTGTCGTTTCCTTTCTCTTTTCAAATCAGCCTATTCTATAGAGAGTACGGTGACTGGTTACCTGCTTACCTGGGTAATGCCACTCAAAATACTAAGCCATTTACGAAATCGATATCGTTACCCAAAAAAGCTTGTTCAGTCTGAATGCAAAAAATATTACAGCCCCCCCCCCCCCCTTTTTTTTTCTTCATTTACATGTGACATGTTTGTCAATGATTTTATAGAGATTTAACCAATGTACTTATTAATTGCAAAAGACGGATCTAAACGCATCCTCTCTTGACGACCAATAATAATCTCGACTTTAGTGATCCGGTGAGGTCAACAACCAGAGACATTTATACCATCTACTGACGTTCCACAATTTACTTGATTCTGAGAATGACTTCCGCTCAGGTGATCGACACGTCATTCAATGTCACCTCAAACAGTCCTATTCAGGACTACACTCACCCGGATGATCATAATTTACGTACTTATGACAGGAATCCTAGGTTCAAACCATTTACAGTTTTACAAATATTTTTGCAAATGGTAAACACTTTGAAAAAACATTAAGTCGAATACCGCCAAAAATCTACACACCTGGCCCCAGTTGTTCAAAGAGCGGATAGCTTCATCCACTGGATAAGTCACTATCCAGAGTAGCAAATGTACTCCAACCAATGCTTCTGGCAAGTTTTCCTCACAATCCCATTGTTAAATTTGACATATGCTTCTACTCTGTTCACAAATTATGGGGCTATCGGGAAAATCTTGCAAAGATTTCATTGGCCGGATAGCGACCTATCCAGTGGATAAAGTTATCCGCTCTTTGAACAACTGGGGCCAGTTGACATTCTCTCTTCATTCTAGGCTCCTCTATCGAGGGACTTTCTCAAGGCGCTCGGAACCGAGATCCTCACGGATCAAAAAGGAAAGCCTCTGAGGCATACACGAAACATGACCCACGCTCAGCTTCAATCCCGTGGTGGATATCAAAGGTCCTCCACAGATGCTACAGTATCCCGGATGGAACACGAGAACCAAATGTCTCCATACATGAACACACGTGCAAGCTTTGTCAGTGACTCGCCATCAACGTTATTTCGACATGGAATGACTGGTACTGGGGCTATCGAGTCCAGAGCATCATTTAGTCGTAAATTAAGGTAGTTTAGAAAACAAAAATTAATTTTATTAATGAAATGGTAATTTATGACTCCAGTTAGGTAGTCTTTGACCTTAAAGAGTTGTTGCATTACCGGCAGCTGTTTATATAACCGGTTCTAAACAAGAATCTACTGTATATAGAAAAATCACAGCCTCTTCAAAGAGAAATTCCTAACAAGCAAAGAGTAAGTACTAAATGATATCGACCTAGTTTCTAATATGCGGGTAGAAGTAGAAA
Organism: Pavona decussata; assembly: GCF_977016875.1. Taxonomy (NCBI): domain Eukaryota; kingdom Metazoa; phylum Cnidaria; class Anthozoa; order Scleractinia; family Agariciidae; genus Pavona; species Pavona decussata. The sequence goes on from NW_028145547.1 coordinate 1,128,181, forward strand.
ATCAAATCAAATCAGATAAGATCAGATAATTTATTTAAGGACGGTGCCTAATAATACCGAAGTTTTTTTTTTTTTTTTTAGCGTGATTTATGACTGTGCACGAAGAACACATCTTAGCAAGGACTATGGTAATCCGAAAATAAAATTGGGGGTAGCAAAGCAATTTTTAGAGATAATTAAGCAATAATTATTCTAAAAAGCAGTAAAATACAAAGCAATGTATGGCGTATTTTTTTTCCGCATAGAATTAAACCGCGCAAAAATATCACTGTATAAGTAGGCACCACCCACAGGGAACCCAAATATTTCACCATGCGCAGAACGTATGCGCAGTAACAAAAGTAGGTACCGTCATTAATTTAGTCAAGTGGCATTCATGTCTTTTCTTTTTAAACCAAACGTTTTCTAGGTTACGAGACACAACTGACAAAATTGAGACATGGGAAGATTTGTTGGAAGCTGGAGATAAACCTTCCTCTAGCTCTCAGGCTCCATGGCCGGGAATGGCGCGGGGTGGCCCGGGAAATGAGCCGAGTGGAAGGAGCGGAATCACAAGAACAAGCTTTTTACACACATCAAAGATGTTATATAGTAACATAAGACAACGGTATGTTCTCATTCTATTTACTTTTACTTCAGACTAAAGTAAGGTTGGTTATACACCAGCAGGTTTCCTTTGAAAGGAGTTTTGACAAATTGCTAAAACCAGGGAAGCAGGGATGGCGCGGTGGTGAGAGTGCTCGCCTCCCACCACAGTGGCCCGTGTGTTGAGTTAGTTGTTGCTTCTCGTCCTTCCTCTGATGGCTTTTCTCCATGGTTTTCTAGTTTTCCACTCTCCTTTAAACCAACGCTTCCAAATTCCAATTCGACCCGGAACGCAACGGAAACCTTTGAATCGAGTTTCTCAGTAAAGAGCTCTTTGGTTTTTCGTGGTTAAACAAATTCTGTGTATTACGTACTAAATTTTTTAGTTGCATGTTGTGTAAGAATTTGCACTCATGAAAAATAACGATTTTTGTTGAAAAAAGTTACTAGCCTGTACATAAAGCTTAGACATGTATTCATTCTGTCAAGAGTCACCGCTTTGAAAACTTACTTTCTTTAAACTACTGACAAGCTTTTTTGACAAGTTTTGCATAGTGAACGTAACAAAGCCGTTTATACTCTAGCAAGTTTTCCCACTCTTAAAATTTTTTTAATTGTTTTGACATTCTTTACTTGCTAAAGCGTTCATGGTTGAACAGATTTTCGCTGACAAGTTAATAGGGAACTTCAGATTTGACTTCGAGTACAAAATAGAGTACGACTTTTCAAATATAGTATACGTGGTTTAGATAACCGCTTGTCACACCAATCTTGTCTCTAAAGTCTCATTACCTGCTGATAACTAACGGGAAAAAGGGAGAGCTCTGGGGATGCGATTGACTTGAAATTTGAAAGCCATACTCGTACTCAATCTCGTTCTCGTACTCTGATCTGAAGGTCCTTAATGACCTTTGCCATGTTGGAGTTGAATCCTTATACCGGTTGGATGAACTAACCAGTCAACTGCTGATTTATAGGCTGGCTCAGGAGACTTGTGGTGAAAAAACCCTGGAAAATACTAGTTAAGATAAACAGAACATCTGTGCTCATTTCTTGATCCCCTAGAAGAAACACACGTCCGAGATTATACAATCCTCCCCATCACACCCCTACTCTTATAAAATCTTGCTTTTAAGGTCTGAAAACTCATCAGGCTTAAGTTTTTGCTGGCACAAAATAACTCATACAGGGGGAGGGGGGAGGGGTGGGCATGTATTTCGAAAGAATGGGGGCAAACATTTGTTCTCTTATCTTTCTTTTCTGTTGTTACAGACGATATGGCATTCTGCAGGCATTAGCACAGCAGACCCAGAATTTTACCAGCTATGATCAAGGGCCTCTTTGGCACCAGGTCGCCGCGTCTGAGAAAAGTATGTCATTGTAACTGATTCTTTAACTCTGACGGGCCATGAAAGTTTGGTCGCATTACCTCTAAGACTGGTTTTCACTATCGACGCAAGCACAAACGCAAGCATAAAAATGTCTATTTCACCGTGAAAACGGCCTCGACACAAGCATAAGCTAAGCGCAAGGATCAAAATTTTTCACTTTCGTGTGCTTGTGCTTGCGTTGCGTTCGTTCTCACTTGACATAAACTTATACTTGTGCTTGCGTCGCTAGTGAAAACCAGGATTTACTGCACGGGGAAATCTAAATCTAAATCTAAATATCATCATGTCGGCAAAATCGTATGGGACATCACGCCAACTCTCAGTCCAGACATAACCTCTAGCTTATGTTGAAAGTGTATAAGACAGACTTATTTTATTATTATTATTATTTATTTATGATGTTTAAGAGTATATACCATTGAAAAGTGCCGTCGATTTGTTGACTGCATAGCTAACCAAGAGCTCAAGTTATACGATTTATTACACCCATTATATTTTGAAATCACTGGTGACCCTTGCCATCTGATTAACTCTCAGCAGTGTGATTTACTCACGAAACGCACTATTTTTGGCTCTAAATTGCCAAATCCTTTTTTAATAATAATAATTTATGTAACATGCAGCGTTTCCGGCTCTTCATTTTTAAAAACCGGGTTTCCTGAAGTAGATAAATAAATATTAATATTGACCAAAAACTGTGTGATTTCAAAATGGGCGTAATAAAGTGGTAATTGAACTTCGTATCGTACAATTTAGGTCTCAAAATCAAATCTGTGAAATCGCGCTTATGAGTTCAAACCAAATTACACTAAACTCGATTCAATTAACATTATTTAATAATGTACTAAGATATTAAAATATTAAAATAGGTACATTTTTGTAATTCCATGAACAACGCGAGTTCACATTTCTCTTCATTTCATATAGATGCTAAGGAAAGTGGGAACAACAGCACTTTTCAAAAGAGAAGGTACGTTCACTTCACTCAGGCTTGGTTTTCAGTATTCTCAGCTAACCAACTTCTCTTAAACATATGAGTCGGAGCATTTTCAAACTTTCCTCCTGTCAAACTTTGGGTAAATTTCTAACTACTATTGGCGATATACACGTTGCGCTCCCTGGTGGTTTTTAAGAGAACGCTGTTGTCGATGGATCAGATTCAAGAAACCTTCTAAGTTACCTTATTATAGGAATTAACGCTTGTGTTAACTTAAAAGGTGTTTGAAATTTACACGACTTAAATTAATGACGCGAATTGAAGGAAAAATTACTTTCCAATAATGGAAATTAACACGAATTATACACTAACCAAAAAAAAAACAGACAACAGGGACAAATCGTTTTTAACAATAAGTGTAAAAGTCTGAAATACAAACAACGTTCGGGGAATTGTCCCTAATCGTAGGGGTTAAGCAAAGGAATTTAGCCACTTTGAGCTTTGTACGCCGCTAGTGTCCATGAAACCGGCGAATGCTTTTTCCTTTCTGCACCCAGTTATTCAAAGAGCGGATAACTTTATCCACTGGATAAGTCGCTATCCAGCGGAGCAAATGCACTCTAACTAACGCTTTTGGCAAGTTTTCCATACAATCCCATACTTGAATTTGACATATGCTTCTGTTCTATCTAAAAATTATAGTGCTATTGGGAAAATCTTGTACACGTTTTATCTACCAGATAATGACCTATCCAGTGGATAAAACTATCCGCTCTTTGAACAGCTGGAGCCTGGAGTGTATCTTGAATTTGGAGCGAAAATAATGGAAATTAAGGTCGCAGAATTTAACGCACCACTTAACGCGAAAAGTCAACGTTTACAAATTCCAGTCGATTCCCTAAAGCGTTAATTTCTTATAATAACGTAAGACACTTCTAAAGTACCTTGTTAGCAATAGGCTATTGTTAGTCCAGCAGTAATCTATTGTCAAGGAACAGTACTTTGGATCTATCTTAACTTTGGAGGGTTCCTTGAATCTCGGCCCTGGTTGACAAAGTGCCTAATTTCACTAATATCAAAGAACACTAAAATCGGTTTGCAGAGTCAAGAAATCATCTTCCAAAATAGAAAGCTCCTTGTCTGACATGATTACTGAGGGATTTGCTACAATCCAAGCCAAGTCTGCCCAACGAGTCCAAGACAAATTAAATGTAGTCAACAGGTGCGTATAAACAGTAATTGGCAAAATTAGAAATAAAATCTACCGTATCGAGAATGATGGCGACCGCTACATTTAACCATAATTATGACTTCTGCTCAGGTTGTCGAAACGTCAGTCAAAGTCACCGCAAACAGTCCTTCTCAGGACTACACTCACCCGGATGATCATAATTTACGTACTTATAAAAAGAACAACAACAACAGGAACAAAAAAAAAAACATCAACTGAAATAATAAGCACGACTGCATGGATTATCGATAGTGATGAAAGCATTTTTCTTTTATTCCTCAGAACGGAGAGAGAATCTTTCATCAAGAAATACCTGGCGTTCAACCCTTCTTCTTTGTACAAAGTTGATTTGAAGCGAGTTCGGTACGCTGGACGTGAGGTCAGGGAGGAGACGCAGGTTGAAGACGTAGAAACAGCGCGATGGTTAGAAAATTTAGGGGCTGTTCACTTGGAGGGAAGAAGATCCTAACAATGGGAAGGCGAAAAAAATCATCGTTTGCTTTACATGCAAAAATTTTGGTCGGAGTGGTTACCAAGTGAAGAAAAAAAATGTCGGCCTTTCGCAGCTGAACGCCCGGCTGCCGCCTTGTTTGTTCCATTTTGCCCCAAGTACTTAAGGATCTTCCGAGCGAACGTAGTTTACATGGTGCTAGGGTCTCCCTAGTACAAGGATCTTCCTATCTCTTAGCTAGGAAGATCCCATCGCTAGGCCTGTACAACCTCTTGCATGTAAACTGAATACATAAAACATATGGCGCTAGGATGATCCGCCTTCGAGGATTTTCCTAGTGCTAGGATCTTCCTTCCTCCATGTAAACAGCCTCTTATGTTCCAAAACAGTTTACATGACTTACATGATATGTGTGAACTGTGTTGGGAAGGTTCTAGCTAGTTAATATAGGGGATGCATAGCATACAAACAGAATATAGATACAGTGATAGTATGTTTTCATCGCTAAAAAGTTCCAGGCGGGCTAAGTAACGGGATTTAAGAAGTCGAGAAAAAATGAAAAAAACAAAAACAAAACAAAACAAAAAGACAAAACATTTAAGAAGTCGAGAAAAAATGAAAAAAACAAAAACAAAAAACAAAAACAAAACAAAACAAAAAGACAAAACATTACAAAAAAAAAAAAAACGGAGCCTAAAGCCAAGTATACTCTTTTACATCTAGCCTCCCACGCAATCGTTTTTAGGGGACTCGTATTATCTCCTGTAACTCCCATTGCGTGCCTACATTTGAAGTCATAATCCGTGACACTTTCCATGTGCTCAGTCTTAGAAGAACAAGTCGCCATGTTTTGCACTGGCATAATTGTTATTCAATTCTTTGAGTTGTGAACACTTCGAATTCGAATCATTCGAAATCTGCCATATTGACTGCCTTATTGCTTAACGAGATATTTACCCGACGTGATGACTGGAAAATCAGTGTGGAATTGTCGATGGAATATCTAAATAAATGGTTGAGTTTTCGCTTTCGAATCTTACGCATATAGTTCTGGGAATTGCGTAATAACTCCTCCCCACAAACGGCTGCTCACCCAAGTACCACATTCCTTTCCCATTGCTTTAATTCTCGAGCACCCTAGCAAATCACCATTGACGAATTGTCTAATGATATCAAACCAAATTGCTGGTTACAATGGCCACTTCCATTTCCCGCGAGCATTGTTCAGTCTCTGGTACAGTCTTGAGAGATGCGGGAGTTATTAAAGTTGGAATATATATATTTTTCACTCCTAGAATGGCTGGTCAGGGCTGAGAAGCCAAAACAAATATCGAACGTGAATACAAGCGCTTCTTGTGCGACGTTTTGACACCGTTATCTGCTGGGAGCGTCAAAATATTCGGAAAAGTGTATTCGATCTTCCCCGCCTGATCGAGTTGAAGGTCGGTGAAGATTTCACCTCTTACAGGTGCGGAAACTCTGGAGCAAATTTGTTGTTTGTACGAAGTGCTACGAGAGACTAACTCGATTCGAGAAAGCATAGAAGAATGTAGAAGGTATCAAGGGGAGATCCGCAGTATTTATCAGTCCATTAAAGACTATTAAACGGAAAGTTAAACGACAAAGAGCCGATCAACTTGTAGTCCTTGTTTAAAATGTCGCACATGCCCCCGAACAAAAAGTGCAACAACAAAGCGAGTTTCAACTGCAAATACTTTAAAGTTTGCCGACATATCGGGTAATATTTCGGTTTCTTCTAGACCGACAATGTCGACAAGATAGAAGGCAAAGCTTGATAAATAATAAAGCGACTTTGCGTTACGGCAGTCGGCAAATTGACGAAAATGTCGCTATTTCCCGTCACGAATTCTTTGATTGCAGTCAGTTGATAGGCAATTAAACGATAAATTTTAAACGTAGGGTACACGGTGCTCAAAGCTCATAAGCTCGGTCAAGTTTTGTCTCTACCGTAATGTTTTTCACTGGTCTTCACTGTTCCCGCGGGTGGCGTTCTGAGGTCAAGGTCAACTTTCCAGATTTTAGAAGGTTTACTGTGATTGGCTTAGGGACGGAAAGGAATGTGGCGCTTGGGTGAGCAGACGTTTGTGGGGATGAGGTAATACGAGTCCCCTAAAAACGGCTGCGTGGGAGGCTATTGTACATCCGGCAGCTAAATGACTTAAGATATGCAATGAGATCTGCCGCACGCGCTAACTAATTCCTAGGCCCATACATTTTTTAAACATGATATACAAGGATATATTTTTTACAAACTGCTTTCTTTCTTTCACGCTCACCTTTGGCTACTGTTGGTCTAATGGTGAATTCATGGACCTCCCCTTCCGCAACGACCACCGTTGTCTTGTCACTAGTATATAAACCACATTAAAACCGATAATTTTATTTGTGAGTTTACTAAATCCTTTAAGAATTTACTTTTAAAAAACAGGTAATAAAATGGTTTTTTAATTAGTAAACCCAGAGACACACAAACAACTTATTAGCTTTCGTCTCTCAAAGTCAAAACCAAATCAAATCTGGGGAGCACGGATGGCGGGGTGGTGAGAGCACTCGCCTCCCACCAATGTGGCCCGGGTTCGATTCCCGGTCTCGGCGTCATATGTGGGTTGAGTTTCTTGTTGGTTCTCGTCCTTGCTTCCAGTGTTTTTCTCCGAGTACTCAGGTTTTCCTTTCTCTACAAAAACCACATTTCAAATTTCAATTCGACCTGGAGACAGTGGAGGGAAGAGCCACTTCATAGATTCCACTGAAATTCCAATTTAATTTTTAATTTTTATTTATTCTTATTGCTTTACTTTTTATCGCGCACCATGTCTAATTATTCTATTATTTTAAGCTATCTGTGAGACTCCTCACTTACTCGCCCCGTTTCTCAACTATAAATGCAGGTATGGGGATTTAGAACAAGAAGCTCGAGAGCTTGGAGTTGAAAAAGAGGTCAAAGTGTTGTGTTTGTTTCAAAAGCTGTTTCCATTTGCTATAGATGACGCCACAACAATACCATTTGTCCAGGTGTGTTCCATGTGGTATAGGGTCATAAACCCCTTTATTCTTAACCCCTGTTCGGGATTAGCGAGTTTAAGCAACGTAATAGGACGGCTGATGTGGGACGGTAAATTGTGCTAGTGTGACCAACGTGACGAGCAAGTATTCACGACTTTAGATTGTAACATTCCTACCGCTCGTGGTTTTCAGGTTGTCAAAGATGAGAGAACACCAGTTTTAGTCGAAAATTGCATAAAAATGTGAAGGTACTAAGATGCAATGTTGGTCACACAACGATATTTGACCGTCGCCTTCCCTCAGCCGTGCTTTTACATAAGCTCACTATTATTACAAGACACGCACGTGATGTCGATTGATGATGTCACGTACCATTCCTTAGTTTTTAATATTTCGGCAGGCCCTCTATCTGCTAAGGAACTCATTTTAGACCTACAGAAGATACCTTTAATATCATTTCTTCTCAGGAGAAACGTTAGCTACTGTATTTTATTCTTGATCGTTCTCGCCAACTCAATCTTTGAGACCCGGCCTAATCTCACTCTTTACTTCTACTCCACCCTCCCCCCCTCCCCACCAAGTAGAGCTTTATCACACATGAAATTCAGAAAAACCGTCTTTCTAAATACAATTTATACGACAAGCTCATTATTAACCCAGCATATACCGCCAATTATTGCATATTAAACGTTATTCTTTTTATTCTAGAAATCCACAAAATTTCTACCTATCAATTCTGCATACCATTCTTCTACTATGAAATTGTGCAGCCTTTTCGCAAGCCACGTATCGTCTTGCGAAACTAAGTTCGCAGACGCCGACTCATTGTGCACGTAACGAAATCGGTCGTGATCCAACTTGTTCTTCGTATTCGTTCTAGGCTAAGCTTTGCCTTGTTGTCCAGTCTCTCCCGGTCTACGAACTGTGCTCATTGACAATGATGGATGCTTTGAAGGTCAGCGGTAATATCTGTAAAGCTGAGAAATTTTGTTTGTTTGTTTATTTGTTTTTACTATTTATCCTTAAAAGCTTGAATCCACTTCCCCTATCACCTTCTTAAAAGTTAGAATCTTCCGGGGAGAACAGCCGTTGCATTCCATTTTCTCTTGTACGTCTCAAGGGGGGGGGGGGGGGGGGGGAAGGTTTGCATGCTTCCCATCGTTCTTTGCGTTGCTTGAGGATGAATGACTTACCGGTGGAAGCTTTGAATATGTGTATTTTAGTCGCAGTTCCACATGGATTTTTTCGCTTCACAAATGAGGTTATGGCAAGTAGACAGTTTTTACTATGATGCTAAATTCTCAATAGTGTGATTTATGTCTTTCTTTGAGCGCATACGTTCTTTTTAAAACAATTTTAGGAGCCTTGTTTGTTCGTTGTCATCAGCGACTGTTCCGCGATGAGTGATAATAAGCATTTTGAATCGTTCTTGCGGCACACAAAACTAACTGGTCGAAAGCCAAAGATTTTAAAAATGAACATTTTAAACCTCAAAGTTTGCCATGAAAAGAATTGACCTCTCTTGACCTCACATTTTCGCCCCAAAGTTTGCAGTTGAATGTAAGTTATTTCTGGTGTCATATCAGTCAGACATGTGAACGACCTACCGCCGTTACGGAGATTGTTTTCTTTACGTTAAAATTGATTCTCTTGCTCGAAATGTCGGATTATACGGGAAGTAAAATTTTATTCTCTTGGACTTGATCAAAACGAAGCCATGAAAAAGGCAATTTAACCGGAAAAGCGGCGTGTTTAAGGTAGATGTAGAAACGAAATGTAATAACTGTACTGAACAAGCAACGGGAGCGATGCACATTTTTTGGATCATGTGTCTTATAGGGGGCCTCGGTCGATGGTAACGGTCGATATGTCGGTCGACTCATGGTCGACTGACCGTCGATATCTCGGTCGAGCCTCGGTCGCTACTCGGTCGACACTCGGTCGATAATTGGGGACGACTCGGTCGATGTTGTACCGCTATGGCAGTCGTCGTATCGACCGAGGTGGCTGTCGGCCGATATAGATAGAAATACACCGACACTTCACCGACACATCACCGATACTTCATCGATATTTCACCGCTTACCGGCCGATAGTATCGGCCGATATATCGGTCGATATTCCATCGATATGTTTTTTCGACACTTCTTCCTTATCTCGATCGACATTCATGTACATCGCGCACCGCAATATCGGTCGTCATATCAATAACGACCGATAGTCGGTCGATAGTCTGTCGTTATCTCATTTGATTCTTCCACCATTGCATCATTTTACCACGTTAGGTCAAGAGAAAGCGCAAAAATATGCCAGCGTATTACACTGTAGTTTCCCGGTTTAACCGGTTTAAAACAAAGCAAAATCCTCGTTCCTTTTTCGTGTCGACCGAGTATCGGCCGATGCATCGACCGATACTTTACCGATACTTGACCGACGGTTCACCGATAAATTGCCGACACTCTGGCGATGCTATCGCGACCGATTGTCGGTCGATTTCTCGACCGAAGGTGATCCAATGATCGGTCGATACGTCGCCTATATAGCGGCCGATGCTCGACCGACACTCGCCCGATACTCGACCGACAATCGACCGATACTCGGTGGATACATCGACCGAGATATCGACCGTGAGTCGACCGTGTGTCGACCGACATATCGACCCTTACCATCGATCGAGGCCCCCTATAAGACACAAGATCCCATTTTTTAACAGGCGTTTCAATAGGCTCTGTCTTACATTAAAATGCTATTGAAATAATCTAAGTTCAGTGGAATTTTCGGCGGCTTTTCGTTAAACTTTCTCTGTTGTGCGAGTGGACTGCACGTTTTCCTTCTGATGTTTTTCTAATTACATGCCGATCAGTTGATGCGATTTCCTCTTATTGTCTTTACGAGGTCGATAAGATTGTCGAGACCTATGACGCCTTATGAGCATGCTTGGTGATAAAACACATCAAATAGAACAGGAACACTGCTGGTAGACAAATAAAAGAAGATTATTTGAGACATTGGCTGTTGTTACATTATAAAACATTCGATGGCGGACTTGTGAGCTTCACGGCGTAAAGCTCCTTTCGCCTTTACACGGCGTCTACTGTTTAATGTGGTGATCGCGGGTGGCCTCGCGTTGATACAGGGCTGATAATATAGTTTTCCCACAATGCACGATGTAAATACCCCTTTGTACGTCTCCGTCTTGGTTTGGAAAAGTAGCGTTTAAATATTTTTGTGGACGTTCTTCTGTTGTGTCTTACAGTCAAACCAGGTCACGCGTGAACGATATTTTGAAATTTGAACGGAGTTTTGAAATTTACATGCAGTCAGTTTTGAAAATCGCCAACGAGATTTCAGAGTTCCCGTATAAATTTCCCTAGCTTATTGACAGTATAAAGCTATGAATTTTTCTTTATATTGCAGAATTGAATATTTCAAGAATAACAATTGTTTTCCAAGTATTTTGAATCTTTTTTTCAGTTAATGCGTCTTTTTCGGAACGATTTCCAGAGAGAAAAATTCGAATGTTCGTTTCATTCTCGGAATTACTGTTCACGCGTGACCAAGCCTGGTTCACACTTGCGACATAACGACATCAGAAGGACGTTATGTCGTTATGTTAGCAGTGTGAACATGTAAACATAATGACATATTGGCAACATAACGACGTCGACATGACGACATAAGGAAAAAACCGATATTTTCTTTATGTCGTTATGTCCATATCGTTATGTTGTTATTTGCTGTCAAATAAGTGTGAACAACTTCGACATAACGACACAACAAACCACCAATCAGAGAAGGGCAAAATTGTCAAACCCAGTCTCACGGAACACGATTCATCATGGCGTAAGACTAGGAGAAGTCTCCGATATTGACGAGTTCAGTGTTGGCAGAAGCCGTTCGAGGGTTTTTTGTGTTATAGGATAAAAGCCTGAACGAGTTCAAAAACAATAGTATGTATGCTATTCTAGCTTCCCCTTGGAAGATGGGACGCACTCACTCTTTCCTTGTAATCAATTTCCTAGTTTGAAGTCTTCGGCGACGGCGTCGTCACAGCGAAAGGAACAAAATGACGGCAAATGCAACAAGAACTGTTTCGTCCACCGTTTTTAAAGCCTTTCTCTTTAAATTGTTTTTGCCCTATGCCGTTAGGTCGGTGTTCACATTTGCGACATAAGCGCGACATAACGTCTTATGTCATTATGTTGTTATGTCGTTATGTCGCATGTTTGAACCAGGCTTTATTGACGTTTTTATTTAAATTGCTTGTGTTTTATACAAGCCGTTAAACGTGCGTAATCAGAAGCCAGTGATGGACAACCAAAGGGTTTCATTTTTTGTCATCTTCACTTCTCCTCTCCATTGCATTTTAAATTAATCATGTTTTATATTTGTCACTTACTTTTTTTTTAATTTCTCCTTGTTCTTAGTTTCTCCTTGTAAAGATATTAAACAGCTCCCCCAGCACATTCAATGAGTGGATGAACCACAGAAAGCTTCTGTCTGGAGACAAACCTTCTAGTAGTTAAACAGGAGATTAAAAGGAAAAGGCCACCTCAAAGTCTATTGTTATTGGCTAATTCTAAAATCACAATTAACATCCTTTCATTCTTGCACATAATAACACAACTTGCAATAAATGAAAGTTGTTTATTTAATAAAGACGTGATTTTGTCTTAGAGTTATTTTACAATCGATCGACAGCAGAACAAGACATTAGCACGTGATGACACTAATATCATCAACAGGTGTTCAATGCTTGACCTGTGGGTAATCCAGTGGCCGTCTGTATACTAGAGGACGCATTATCCGTCTGCCACGAACTTGGGCAGACATTCTTTGTTCGTCTGGTTGTGCATATCTAGTATAAAGACGGGCACAAGACGCATTATGCGTCTAGACGAACTATCTTCCACTGTTCGTCTTGAACGACGCACAACTGAAAAATAGTTCGTCTTGTACCCGGTTTATACCAGAGACGAATAACCAGAAGAACAACAAATGTTTGCCCAAGTTCGTCCAGACAGATGATGCGTCCTCTAGTATAAAGACGGGCAATGACTCGGTTGTTTGTTCACAAAGACGAGAGATGCTCTTCAAAGAAGAAGACAACTGTAAATCCAGGACTCTATGAGGAATTTCCCCCCACCGTCACCGGTCATACCAGCATTAAGCACAGTAGAAGTTTGGGAATAGGTGTGATGTGATGGCTGGGAGGCAAATAATTATACCCTTGTTTTTAGTTATGGAATCGCCAATGAGGATTAGTTACTTGTCTTAAAGAAATAAGGTTTTGAGAATTCTCCTTCATTTTAGAGGCACTCCTTTCCTTTCGTTATTTGGCGCGTCTATTCGCTTGGATCGTGTCTAAAGTTACAGGAGTCTTGTAGAGAAAAAAAGTTTATGGTATTTAATTTTTAGCCGCACGCCAGATGTTATTTTAAATTTTCAAACTATAATTTAGAATTAAGACATTATTTCCAACAATTTAACGTGATATGTGCTGTTAGAGCGAAACTTCGAAGCATAGATTCCATGAAAACGGATTTTGGAGCTTTCCAACTACTTTCAATAGAGGGTCCGCAATGGGGTTCTCATATCCCGCTTTCCCGCTTATTTTTTCCTGTTAATCTCGCCATCCCACCCACTTTTCAAAGACGTTTTTGGGTTAGTTATTGATTTGTTAAAAACTAATTTGTTAAAAAGTGTTGACGGGCCAACGCGACTCCTGCAGTTCGCAAAGAGATTTCTAATAAAGCCTGAACTGTACCTTAGCTCTGCTTAATGATTTTCATCTTGATCACGAAGGGCAAAACTCAAATATACTGAATAGAGGTTTTCGTAATGATCATTCTGAGCCGTTTAAGGAGACGTTTTTCACATGCCATTCACCCATTGGGTATGCTAGCTCTGTCTGACATTCAACGTAGAAGAGTTCAAGATTCTAAAGGTATTTATTCGAGATAACTTTTCTTGTTTGGCTCACGTAGTGCTTTGTTTAAGAGAAGAATTTTATGTTCTGAAACGTGGAGTGAATAGATAGTGTTGTTCTTGAGACTTGGTGGTTTTAGAAACCGACGCTTTGAATTTTGTACTTGTCACGGCCAGGGGTATAGACGGTACAATTGCTACTTCCGCTGGCCGTTGCATCGGAAGCTTGGCGTCCCAGTTCTAAACCCGCCAAGATTTCTGCACAGCCCATACAGCTATCATCAACACACTTTGCAATTCAAACTTTATTTATGCTGGTTCTTTAACAGTATTAGTATGACAGCGATGCATAATTGATCTAGGGAGTAATGTGCGATAAATCTATTCATTTTCTTAAATTAAATTTAAAAGTTGAAGACCTTTTAGCAGGCGAACGGGTTAAAGTTCAGTTACTAAATGTGGCCCTCACAGAAAATTTTACAATCTTCTATGCACGCATCTCCGGCTTGAAGTTTTCACCGACGGGCTACCAGTGCAATTATACTTCTTTCATTTCAATACCCATACATTTCATTTAGCGTGATCACTTGCCAATATGTTGCTCACTTAAGGAATTACCCCTTGTAGTACAGTCAACTCTCTCGTCAGCGACCACCCTTGGTGCACGACAAAGTGGTCGCTTACGGGAGGTGGTCGCTTACGGGAAAGATCAACAAAATAAGCCTAATGCTGGACTGATAAATTAATGACCTAAAAATATTACCCTAGCAGCTAAAGTTAGGCAAATAGAAACTAATTTATTTGATTTTTTCACATCTATTCATTCTTCTGACGAGACTTCGTGTAACATTTCTTGAAAATTTTAGCTTACATACTTTTAGAAATTGATGGTTCAATTGTTCACAGCCAGCATTAAAAGTTAACCAAAATTATGCTTTTGTTATACTTGCCAAAAAAGGTTAGAAGGAGTATTTCAAAAAGAAAGAGAAATAAGTGTTGTACAATTTTAAATGTTTCTTTTAGTTTAAGGTAAGTCAATGATTCCTAAACTGAAATAGAGGGAGTGTTTAATACTGAATTCACGATTGGAACTTATTCTGGATTAACACACAATCGCGCTTTGAACACTTAGGGCATAGTCTCCCTGATTTCACTTACAAGAAGGTCTGACTGAGTGAGCTTGTGTTCAATTCTTGGCTATCCGGTTAAAATTCAACTTATTTCTTAGCCTTCAGTTTACTTCTTTACTCTGAGAGAAAACAAATAGAAAGTACTTCTCCACAGATTTCATTCGAATGGTTGAACTTAAGGGTTTCAATCGGAATCATTATAATTATTTTCCATCGATTCAGGTAATGATTCCTGCCACACTTTAGGATTTCATCCCTGGACTTTATTTTATCCGCAAACTGAAAAGTAACAACCAACCTGTACAGCCGTAATAAGCAGCGCCACAGAAAAGTACTGATCAGCAGCTTTCATATAAGTTCTCTTAGTAGCGAAACTCATAATCCTTTTTAAAGTATCCAAACAAATCAGAAATTGTTATAAGCGATGAAACTTTTATGTTTTGTTAGTTTAATGTCAACGCGGCACTGAGTAGTGCTGAAATTAATGATTGCATGTAATTTGTGTTCGCCAATGTTATTATTAAAACTATTATTATTATTATTATTATTATTATTATTATCATTACATGTGTGTCTGCACATGTAAATCAGTTGCTGTAAGTCATTTCTTGACGAATCACTAAAAAAAACTAACAAAAGAGTGATTTTAGGGAGAAAATTAGCACTTTTTATCCACATGAAACGAAAACAAGATTGTTTTATCGGAACCATGTTTTAAGTACAGTGCCTTCCGTGCCACTGCGTCTACTGTGCATACTTTCTGCGCTTCTCTGAATGGTCCGTGAAAGTCAAATTTCTCAGCGGTGGTGCCTGCCAAACTCGGGCGGTTTATATCTACGCAGGAAAAGCAAATATTGGCAAGAGTATTGGAATCCTAAAAGAAAATTAAATGTGCTGCGCATTTTTCAGAGATAAGTTTTAGAGAAAATTCCATACATTATTTTGTATTTTAGCGCTTTTATAATAATATATGAAACAATATGATCAGCTCCCAGTTGGCTTGATAGCTTAGTTGGTAGACACTGCACCAGCATCGCAGAGGTCATGGGTTCGAATTCCGTTCAAGCCTGAATTTTTTTCAGGCTTTCTTTTCGCAACTGCTTAAGTTGCGTAGTAACTGCGAGGATCTTTCTTCTATTTGATTTATAATCATTGTTGCTTTAAATTATCTCTGAATAATGCGTGGTTACCCCTAATTTCCTCTTTGGATTCCAATAGAGTATGTGCACGACGGCCATATTGGAGGACTAAAACAATAGAAGATATTTGCATAAGAATAGAATATACTTCCCAAAGGAAACTCATTGTATTGTTTCGGTCCTTCAACATGGCCGTCGTTTCACACACTCTATTGTCCTTGCTAAGATCTGTTTTTCCCGCGCAGTAATAAATTAAACTGCGCAAAAATTCCTCTGTATTAGGAGGCACTGTTCGTTGACTTTTTTTTTTTTCTCAGTCCTTCCCGCGCGCTAACACGTGTTACCACCTTTTACTACAGAGCGCCCGAAAAAAAAAAAAAACTCTGTTCGGCCACGTTAATTGCGTTAATTGGTCCGGTGAGAGGGCAAAATAAGAATGCGAACACTAAACTTAAACTCTCGGGAACTAAGACGAGAAAAAGCGGAGGGCCTGTACCTTCCGATTGGTCAGTTTTGCCAGGTTTGGATAGGGAGCGTCAGGACTTCACGTTACGTCAATTTGAAAGAAGGCGAGCCCACACACGTGTGATACATAGGGAAACCTAGGTTATGTGATACGTATTTTAGACTATTACCTCCAAGACGGTCCTCAGTAACATAAAGTGCTCAGGTAGGAACAAAAATCTGCCTATTTATCTTTGTGCATTTTTGATTGGAAATTTCGCTTAGATCTTTTGACCAAAACACATGTAACGCGATTCCAGAAAAATTTTCAGAATGAATGAATCTTTGTTTTGGGACGAACTAAGGTCTCACTTGTTTTAAACCAGTAAGGCCAGACGAAATCTTGTTTGCTTATTGATTTACATGGGTCAGACCACGATACATGCTCGTCAATAGAACACATAGAGAAAGAGAGACAACAATAACAGCAACAACAACAAGCGAAAAATACGCGTAAAAGTGGGTTACAAACCAAGTGGCTTTATTTTCATTTTTATTTTAGTTGCTTACATTAAAAACTCACAGATCCCGTTTCTCTTCATATCGAACAAAAGAAACATTGGAAAACCTTACTTTGACCTAAACTTCATTAGGAGCGGACTATAGATTACATTTTAATTCCTGCCTAAAAATCTTGTCCTACGCAAAGGAGCTTCTTTCGGAAAGATCTGCAATAGCTGCAATATCTATCCTAGTTTGTCAGCTCAACTACAACTTTTGTTGCAAACATAACCGCATACAGGCCAACATACCCAGGCACTGCACTTTTTGCTGCATCTATAGAAACAGACCACTTTGCAGACCAATTTTTTGTCCCTTTTGATACCTAGAAAAACAAAAGTTTCGTTTGATACATTACTTAAGTGTTAAGGACGGTGTCTACTTCTTTTACTGCGCGTAAGGTCTGCGCATCTCGATATACTCGGGTGCCGCCTACTAATACAGGGATTTTTTGGGCGGTTTAATTATAAAACTATGCGGAGAAAGCAGAAATTAGTAAATGCTCTTGGTATATTGGAATGAAATTTGGGCGAATTTAGCAGCAAAAGCTTAAAATAAAAGGCAAATAGAGACCATCCAGACCCTTATTTTATATCCCGCATTTCCGAGCTGCTGTACATGTTGACATTCCTAAAATGCTAGCTGACCTTATGCCACACTTGAAACGACTGAGATGTTTATCCCCTCGATCAGAAAACGAAAGGGTCTAGTTTTTTAGTGCTGTTATGAACGTTTCAGGTTACATTTTGCAAATGAAAAGGCTTCACAGCCAGTCAATGCGAATTTCTGACGTGCCGTAATACCCTCCGAACAGATAGTCACTGTATGAAACCGTTGAAAAGGGCTCATGTCCAGTACTGATATCTCAGTCAATTCAACTTACGTTTCTCAGAAACCTGGAACTTCTACTGCATCATTTGTGTCGCTCTGGCCCACATCTCCCCCGGTGATTCGGTAAATTGGCAGATTGACACAGAGATCTGCCATCTCGTTGCTCAGACCCGAGCGGTCGTTGAGTTTGCCGATAATCTTCGATCAAAAACTAATGACGTCACAAATAGTCTCATTAATAAGATAAATCACAAAATCAAGAATATCTCGGGAAATATTGGAATGACGCTGCTTAAACTTGGCACCAGTAGTGTACTTCAGGTAAAAAATTGCCATATGGTCTATTTCATGCTCGATTGACGTTCTCACTTTTTGCCTTGATCAGACTCCGTTTACTCGCAGTGAGCTGGTGAGGAGATCGAGATGAGGGCAGTATGAGCACTTCGTGCGTTTCAAGCAGGACTGTCTGCCTCTTCTAATCTGGGACTGGGGCCGAGAGTAGTACCATGGCAACGTCAAAATGGGTGTCATTTTTTTATTCCCTGGCATACATTATTGGTCCATCGTTCCAATATTTCCCGAGATATTGTGGTTTATCTTTGTCGTGAAACGATTTGTGACGTCATCAGGTTTGGACCAAAATCTTGAATATCCCTGGGAGAAGACAAGATATTCAAAAAAAAAAAAAAAAAGAAAAGAAAAAGCCATTGTTGTTCCCTTTGAAATACCTTTCAAATAGGCATAAATTATTTTTCACTTCATATGCACTTCACCCGGTTGTCCTTTAATGCTAATTTATTACAAATGCCTTATGTACGAAAACAAACTAACCAATCTTAGAAGCAGGAGCAAGTCAGCTGGCGGAGGAATATTCCCAATCGAGTCGCTCAAGAAGCAAGATTTCCTTTCTGGCACTCGGATCATCGTCATGTTCTGCAAAATAAAAAAGTAAAGAAAAATTAGAATCGAAAAAAAAAACCTCAAACAAGTTGATATTGACCGTGAAGTCCAGTTAAGTCGAACATAAACTGAAATTGTTTGAAACATTGTCGTCAAAATTCCACATTAACCAGTCGAAATTCAATCACTGTAATCAGTGTTCCAGTCATGTTGGGAAAAACCAATTGGACTATTAAGTAGCAATTATTTATTTACAAATTAATTCTTCTCGTAAGTCTCCGTACATTAACAATTAATGTATTTCGAGAATTTGGTTAAAAATGACAAAACTATCCATTTGCAACTTCCTTGATTAATGTTTGCCAAGAGAGCTTGTGTTTACTGTCGCCTGCGAATTAGAACCTCACACGTTTTATAATTGTAGTAGGTTTTTACCCGGTCGAAGTCGTGGATAATATCCCCTGCGTCTCTGCCAGATGATGCCTCTTGTATGTGAAAAGTCTCTGAGTTCTTTCCAATGTCGACTTTGACCCGTTGATTGAAATCTCTTCCGTTTTTGGACACTGTCAATGAATAACCCTGCAAAAAAAAAAAAGATCACAGTCAGAAAGCTGCTGTAGCTCCTTAGTTCAGTTAATTACGCGTGCGTTTATTAAAAAAAATTATGCATTTTTATCTTATTTTGGGTGTTTTCTTTTTTTAAAGTTTCTCCAGTCCTTGAATTTACTACGTGAAATCATAGACCATTCTCGTGGTCGTGGAGTTCAATTTCTAATCGGTTTTCAGTCATTGTAGACATTGATCCTCAACGATGAATAATAATTCAGACAGATGAAATAAAATGAAATACAAAGAAAAATAAAAATTTTAGAAAACTGATAGATCCATCCAGCGTTATATATAGAAATCTGTTAACATAAAATGCATTGCTCCATGATTCCCATTATATTTGAAATCTAAAGGGCAAGAGTTAACGCACTTACTTTTTGAAAGGTTGCAGCTTGACAGATAAAAATCATCGGTGAAACCACCAGAAATATCACCATCAGACGGGGCATTGTAATAATATCCCTAAGGATGTTTACTCCAAGAGACACTTGAAGGAATGATACAATTTCGAGCAATAAAGCGCTACTTTTATGCAAGTTTGGCTATTGTGTCGCTAATAACGAGAAAATTTCGCCTAATTATTTATAGGCTGAGGAATAATTTCCTTGAATATTTTACAGCAACAAGTTTTTTGGCCTTGAAAAGCTAGTCCCGGAAGTTTAGATGAGTTTCACGTTTTCTTGGCAACTAAACAATTTATTGCGGAAGTTAAATCTCGAGGGAACTTCTGGGATAAAAAAATTAAAATCGAACAATTTTCAGTTCTGAAATAAAGTGTGAGTTGGGAGTCTAAGTAAACCTGGCCTGGAAAAAAATGGCCTTTGGACGAACGTTGATCAATTTGATATTGATCAATTATATATTGATAACTGGGACTTCTATTACGAAATTTTTGATCACGTTAGTAAAAAGAGAAGAACATCCCAAGTTTGAACTCTGATAAATAGTGAAAGACGACACTTTAATAAAGTGCTGCTGCGTCTATAATTTTCATTTAATTGACAGAAGTTGTGGATCTTATCAGTTATACCCCAGCAAAGTTAAATCCAAATTTAGTGCATTAATCAAGCCTAACTTTTTAGTGACTTTTGTCGTTTGCTGGTCACCTTGCTGGTGGATGTTCTAAATTTGTTAAGCAGAAGAAATCTGTGAAAGAAACAATAATCCCAATTCATATGTATACTGTAATCTTTTAAATTAAGATAAGAGTGAGTCATATTTTTGGCGAGTGTCTTTGGCCAACGACTGTAATAATTATCATTCCTTAATATAATAGTTAGATCGTGTAAATCCAACTTAAAGGGTGCGTTCCTTTGGGGTAATCCAGTTCAGGATCAATGATCCAAGATCACTGGGACCATGGTGCATTAAAGGAACCGACGAATCCACTCCCATGATCCAATATCACTTGGAACATGGTGCATCAAAGGAACCGAGGAAGTGGATTCGTCGGTTCCTTTGATGCATCATGATCCGAATGATCTTGGATCATTGAACCTGACCTTGATCGTCCAAAATGAACGCACCATATATATATTTATAGTGCCACTAGGAATGTTATCTCCAGGGCCAACCAACGTGAACATATTAGCCAATACTCAAAAAGTTGTCCCCTGTGTTTCCATATTATTCTGCGCCCTTTTAAAAACACATTTGTATTAGTATAGTTTGATCTGGTTTGATGCTTTAGCCGCAAATTTGCAGAAAGATTTAGGAAGAGGAACCTTAATTCCTCGAGTTTTCTAGCTTTTGTTGGCTTTAGGACAATGTTAACTGACTTACTTTCCCTTTTTAACGACTTATTTGCTCCTTCGAAAATGAAAGGAATAAGTGCGCCCTAAAATTTTAGCTGACATCATTAGTTGCCGAGGAAAATTTTAGGTTTTTAGTGACAACCAAATCAGGCATTCACAACAGATATCCACCGAAATGAGTGTTCATTTGATTGGGCACACTTTAGGATCTCATCCACAGGCTCAAACGTTAGACCATCTTGTACAGCGTGACAAAAAGCACTACAGGGAAGTACTGCTCAGTAGCTTTCAATTGAATGGTCACACTTTAGGATTTCATCCACAGACTCAAAAGTTAGAATCATCTTGTACAGCATGAAAAACAGCACCACAGGGAAGTACTGCTCAGCAGCTTTCATTTGAATGGTCACACTTTAGGATTTCAACCACAGACTCGAGAGTTAAAACCACTTTCTACAGCACAACAAACAGCACCACAGGGAAGCGCTGTTCAGTAGCGTTTATTTGATGGTATTACTTTGGGTATTTTTGGTTCTACAGACTCAAATAGATAACAATTACATTGTAAAGCATAATATATAGAAACCACAGGAAAAACTTATAAAAAAATAATTTTATTTGAATACGGCAGTCGCGCACTTAGAGATTTCACACGCATGTCCACCTTGCAATGGTATATATATTTGATCACCGCAACAGGTATAAATACTCCTCATCAGTACTAGTTTCAATTCCATTTGAAGTTTTAGTCTGAGATCTTAGAAACATGGACTCAAATGGCAACGCATGACCTTAAAAGCAGCACCAAAGAAAGAAACTGGCTAAAAGTCTTGTATTTGAAGATCCCATTTTAGAATTTCATGAAAAGACTGAAAGTTAGAACTTGCTTGCCCCTCATTTTGAACAACACCTTAGAAAATTGTTGCACGGTAGCTTTCACTTACATGGCCAAACTTTCAGATATTCTTTCCACAGACTCAAAGTGAGAACCATAAAAAAACTTTGAGAACAAAGACAAAGAGACAAAGTGAGAACCATCGTGTACGTTATAATATGTAAGCAGCCGCTGCAGAGAAGTGCTACTCAAGATGGCGAACGAAGATCGCTGTTCAATGCAGCAGTTAGAACCACCATGTAAGCCATAGGAATAAATTGCTTAATCCACCTGAGATTAAATGGTGAGCCAAATTACGTTTTTAGATAGATCGACAACCAAATCAAACTTTTTGACGCACTTTAAGCAATTCCTAACAGATATCCACCGAAATGATCATTTCATTTGAATGGTCACACTTTAGGATTTCATCCACAGACTCAAAAGCTAGAATCACCTCTTACAGTAAACAGCACCACAGCAAAGTACTGCTCAGTCACTTTCATTTGAATGGTCTCAAGTTTAGGATTTCATTTACAGACTCAAACGTTAGAACCACTTTGCACAGCATTATAAACAGCACGAAAGGAAAGCACTGCTTAGTGGCTTTCAAAAGTTCAATTAAATAATTTTATTTGAATACGGTAGTCGCGCACTTAGAAATTTCATACGCAGATCCACCTTGCAATGGTATATCTATTTAATCACCACAACAGGTAATTACTCCTCATCAGTAGCTTTCATTTGAGTTTTTAGTCTGAAATCTTAGAAACAAGGAGTCAAAAGGCAACGCATGACCTTACAAGCAGCACCAAAACTGGCTAAAAGTCTTGTTTTTGATGATCCGATTTTTGAATTTCATCCAAAGACCTTTTTTCAAAAGTAGTTTCATCGCTCAAGACAAGCTCACCATGTTTAAAGAATATATATCCAATAAGGCATTCAGATCAGATAACTCTGATTTCTCTGGTAACCTGGTTGATTGAGAAAATACGACTATGAATTTTTACTTTTTTTTTTTTTTTGATGCAATTCCAAAAGAAAAATAAATCAATCTCCAGGCCTATCGAATGGAACGAAAACAAACTTGGAGAGATTAGCTTTTAGTGAAAGCAACCTTGGGAATATAAAGCAGACTTTAAGTCATTAGCCGGAGTAAGAAAGCGGGATCCGTGATTCAAATGAATTTTCCTCTATGCTGTTTCTTTTCTTTTCTTTTTTTTTTTCTCATTTGCAAGACTATCGATTCTGTGGAAGAAATCCTAAATTATGACCATATAAATAAAACCTAGTAAACAGTACTTTCCTGTGCTATACTGTTTATTATGCTTAATGTTCCCAACCCATGAGAGTAAGTGAGACAACAACAGATTGTGGGATAAAGGGGTAGGGGAGGAAGCACTCCATTCCGGCAGAACTTATATACAGGTCAGGCTAAACTAAATTGGGAACCTGCCTCCCCAGAGGGCCGAGACCCCCGTGGGCAAGGCCTGTATCGAGTCCCCCCCTGAGGGCAATCCCCACTGAGCAAGGATACATCCTCCCCAAAGGGCCCCCCCCCTGAGCGAGCCAACAATCTCCCCAGAGGGCCCCCCAATGAGTGAGGACTTCATGTAATCCTTCCCAGAGAGCGATAATCCCCCATGAGCGAGGTCCTTATGGGACACTCCCCATGGGGCCAACAATCCCCTCAGAGCGAGGTCCTATCCTATCCAAGTCTATTTCCATGGTTACCGTAGTAACCAGTTGTGAATGGGGCAGGATGTTTTAAGACTGTGAGTCCATGGGGAAAAGTGTGACCTGTATTGGGAGCACTTCATCCCACAAATACACAAAGTGTATTCCCCATGACGAACCACAAGCCCTATTGTTGTCTCATTAGTTGTAGATATCCCTTATGCCCCGTTGCATGTGAGTTCACTAAGACGAAGAAAACCAAAAAAGGCTAGGGTCATCGCAGCCCAAAACATTATGGACCCTAGCTGCATATCTAATTAGAGTTAGAGTTAGGTACTGCAACAGTTCCTGAGATCTCTGAGGGAATTTCTGGGTGAACACACAACCGCATCGTCCGCGTGAAATACACGTGAGAAGCACTGCCTGCTCCACCCGTCCGCCGACCAGGAGCGAGCTTCTGAGATCTCCGTGAACAAAGAAAGGGAAGAGAAACAGCATAAAGGGCCGTTTCCAAAAACACCGTCCATAGAGGCCTCCAATCCATCCAAAAACGAGAGCCCGCGATCAGCGAATTACAGATCTGCAAAAGAAGGCACACGCACACACAACGACAACAACAACCACAAAAACAACACAGAACTCTGAACGCCTCCCAAGGGAAAAAGCAATAACAATAAAAAACCTCCATCATCATATCAAACTTAGCTCCGGGTTTTTTAAGGACCTTACCATGTGGCAGAATTTTATCTCTAATTGGAATGGTGCTCGCCTTCTGGCGAAATTTGTAATCATAGACCGCCCATCCCAGACCAGCGCCTGATGTCTTCTTTTTAGAAACTTTGACCACCGAGTTATCCAGGGATAGCACTAAGTTGTCTCCCTCATCATGAATTGATAAGTTTTTGGGGAGTAATTTTGAAAGATCAAAGAACTCACCGGTCTGGATTTCCTTCACGTATGCTGACGGGATGGCCTGGAAGGGCGCTCCATTTTGTAAAGAAGTGTCCACTGTACCCGGTGAATGTCCTGGCAATGTCGCTTGGATTTCTTGCGAGAGAGGCGATGATCCGAGGACTTGTTGTTGTTGTTGTGTTGGCAAGATGGCGTCGGCTGGAGCAAATGGTGAGTTCTGTTGGGCCCGCATAGCGTTGACCGCAGCTTTCGCAGCTGCACTTGCGATTCCTGTCGCCGCATCAGAGACAGCTTCTTGAACAAAGCGCTTTATGGTTGTCATTTGTTCATTTGTAAAACTTTGGGGGCGTTCCGAAGCGGGTGGGTCCGCCATCGGTGAAGGATTATTCCGCCGATTGTTCTGTTCGCCACGCTCGTCAGAGCCTTCTAAAGCAATACCTGCGTCCCTCAATCGCTCGGTAAGAACATTTCGGTTGCCCGTGACGGGGAGACCGTTAGTTTGGCAGATATCGCGGAGCTGTGGGAGCGAGAGGGCTTGCAAAACAGCAGTTCGGAGTTGGAGACTTCCCGCGGCTGTTCGGGAACGAGAGCGTCGAGGCGGCATTATGTGTGTTATCCGGACCAAAGATCGTCGAACCGTATAAAACCGCTGGTAAATCGCAGAGGAAACAAGAATACTATGGACTGAAAACTGTAGGACTGGTAGACCGAACGTGGAACTTGTAAAACACAGCTGAACTTGTAGAACAAAACTACACGTGTGAAGGTTTCATACAGAAAGGCACGATGAACAATGGTATATTCATGGTATTTGATTTCACGTGAGCACCTCGATCCCCATTGGTCTAATAAGATAACCGGATGTTGCACAAGGACCGGAATGACCTTTGGGCATTGGGATTTGACAGGTCCTGTCTTGGTAGCATATCACATCACCGGTAATCAAAACCTGAAGCCGTAACTTCATGGTTGTCACATTAACTTTAATTTATAATACTTATAAATTGGCTTGTACAAAGACGTTTTAACTTTTGATACTGCTTACATAATCCTAAAGTGTGACCATTGAGATGAAACTGAGCTACTGAGCAGTGCTGTCCTGATCAAATTTTGAGGGATTAGTTTATCAGTTGTGGTGCTGTTTGTTAAATGACATTGCTCACGCTTAAATTGGGAATTTACTCAGAGCAAAAAATTGAAATTAATACATGCAGAAAGATACATAAAATAAATACCTCTTTAGAGCTTAGTCATTAAAAATTAAGCGCCTGCGAAAAACGTTTCGATGTTCCAATATTTGCCATTGTACTGAAATCGTAACTGTTGAATAAACTCTTGTGAATGAATGCTCCCTCAAACTTTTTCCGTGTAGAATGTCACACCACTTTACTTTCAGCATCACTACAATCAGACGCTTTAATTAGCTCAATCGTCTTTTTCTTTTGAAGCCGACGTTATTGAGGTCCGCATAACGCTTGAAAAAGTTTTTAAAAGAACGCGACCGTTTGGTTTCCATGCCAGTGCAGCTTACACTTGCGTCGCTTTTACATGTGACCAATAAAATAATCATGTGCAAGGACAGTTTTTTTTAAAATAATATTACTCAGCTGGCTGGATATTTTAAAATTGTCCCCTGAAGAAAGCATCAGCATGTACAGCAGTAAAGACAATTTGTTCCCACAAAGAACAAAATGTCACCAAATCGGAAAACGAAATACATAACGCCAACAGAGGAAGAAAACAAAATGATATCACGAAAGTAGTGGTAAAGAACCGGCGCGTGGCGCATAGCACGGGCTGCGTGTATAACATAAATGATTTTAGTCATGATGTCTTGCATGAATTACAACGCTTGACCAGCTAAATATACCCTGCCGATAATCTTGAGCATCTTTCCTTATTTAAGGGTTTATAGTAGTGTGTTTTTAAAACCACTCCTACAGCTGATAAAGTTCTATTGCATGATAGCCGACAGAATAACGAAAAAAATGTTACACGACTAAGGAGGTTCCTCTTGGTATACACATTTTAACTATATACAGACATTTTCAGCGTAATGTATAAGCCTCTGTGTCTTGGTAATATCACAGCATATATCAGGGTCCCAAAGGGGGGGTCCCTGGAGCCCTGGAGCCCTGAAATTTCTGCTGTGGAGCCCGGAGCCCTATCATTTTACTGACTGGAGCCCTGATCCTTTTTTGGCTGTGGAGCCCGGAGCCCAAAGACATTTTGCGCGGAGCCCGGAGCCCAGCATTTTCAAGTTTGATCATTCGAGTTCCCAGATTGCATTGATTCTTGATTACTGCCTTTTTGTGTTTGTTTGTGCGTGTTAACAAATACAGGACTCGTATCTTAAAGATACGACACATTTCGTAAGGTTTATTGAAAGCACTAGGGTGCCTAGAAACGCTTTTGTAGTCTCAATGGATGTCACTAGCCTCTACACGAATATCCCATAGGAGGAAGGAATCACTATAGTATACAACGCATACGAGAACTTTCATGCCAATAACCCTCCTATAGCTACAAATTTCCTCAGAGAAATGCTCAGCCTTATACTGAAGGAGAACTCCTTCCAATTTAACGGGAAAGACTATCTTCAAACACACGGAACTGCCATGGACACTAAAATGGCAGTAGCTTTTGCCAACATCTTTATGGCATCTATAAAAAAAGGAGATCTTAAGGCAGAGCGTTAACAAACCACTAACGTGGAAAAGGTTCATTGACGATGAATTTTGCTTGTGGGATACAAACAAAGAAGAAATAGAAAATTTCATTGAGAAAGCAAATTTTTACCACCCTACCGTAAAGTTTAACGCTGAAGTCTCACAATTAGAAACAACATTCTTGGATACAAGTCTATAAGGGAGAGAGATTCGAGAAAGAATCGATTCTCGACGTGCGCACACATTACAAACCTACTGAAACATTTCAGTACACGAACTATAACAGTTGCCACCCAGCAGGCGTCAAAAAGCCCTTAGGCTTCTGAGGACAAACTCTTCTAAAGTAGTGTTTGAGGAAAAAATTAAAAAACTTTAAAACACGCCTGGCATCGAGAGGTTTTCCTAATAACCTGGTGGACAAAATCCTCTCCAAAGTTAACTTCGCAGAAAGAAAGAACGCTCTTACACAAAAACAGAAAGCGCACAAGGAAATCATTTACCCTTCGTGACACAATCTCAACCATCACTGCCATGTGTGAAAAATATTCTAATGGATAAATGGCATTTAATACAAAACCAGCTGCTACTAAGAGAGATATACAAGGAACCTCCCTTGATCTCTTAGAGAAAAGGGAAGTGGCTTTAAGACATGCTTGTTAAAGCAAAACTATAAAGGCTTTTATCAACACAATGTGCACACAGCTGGAGTCATGCAGGTCTGTCAACCCCATTTAAACAAGTTTAATATTTAATCCATTTTTAAATAATAGGAGATAATATAACTGGCTGCTTGAGCTTAAAAAAATTGATCGAAATTGCTGACTTTTTTATCTGCGTATTTGATTTAGCGTTAAAAATAGAATGTTTACCTATCAAGATTGTAGACCAGAGTGGAGCCTGGAGCCCTAAAGCAGACGATGTGGAGCCCTAGAGCCCTGAAATTTTCGCCTTGGAGCCCTGGAGCCCTGCATTTTTAAGGCCGGAGCCCTGGAGCCCTAAACCCCTTTTGGACCCTGATATATCAATTCATCAAACGTCACGATTCGAGGGAAATTGTCAAGACTTACCTTACAGCAGATCCCTTCTGATTTGTTAACTCTCGGCCAGGTATCAGAAATGCGCAAATAAAAATCGAACATCAACAAAATGGAATTCAAAGGAAGGGTCAATTCAACGGATACACTCTGTTTATTTTAAAAGAACCTTTTTTCATAAGAACGTTGAGGCTGAGATTAGCCAAAATATTAAGAACGTATTAAGAACATTCCTCAGGCTGAGAGTCGATTAAGAACGTTTTTATTTTGCTAATCTGTATATAAAATCAAGGTAACAAATGTAAATTAACCAAAATACGGGAATGTTTTGTGTAGTGTGGTGACACATATCTCGGTTTGTCATAATCAGCAGTTCTTGATACCATATCTCAGCAGGCAATGCTTGATTTACTGAAATACATGTAGTGTATACCATGTAATTTAAGAACATCTTAAGAACGTTTTCAGCCTCAAATTGCAAAAAAACATAAGAACGGTCAGCCTCAGCTCCAAAATTAGACGTTCTTATAAAAAGAACAGAGTGTAACAGTGTTAAAAATTTGCATGACCGGAAGATCATGAAATATTGTACAAATATTTATTTTTCTGGGTATTTTTTGACAAATGCGGAAGAATCAGTTGTGTCACTAAAGTACTGTATGATAAGTAGCTTTTGTTTAATTTGTATTCCTTCTCCCACTATCCTAAATGCGTTAAATGCTTCTGCGCGTTAGATGCACAAATCTTTTGCTAGCTATCTGTAAGAGGACACAAACAGATCCTTAGGTGAAGAAGATACTTGCGTAGAGCACAGTTTCTTCTGTTAAGAAATTAATAAGTTCTGCTGTTTGAGGTAAAAACCAAGTTCCCGTCCGTTTGAACAAAACAAACAAACCTTTTCAATTGACATTTACTTCTTCAGCAAGTGTGACATTCAAGAGTGACAATTACTTCCTTGGTGTGAAAAAGTGTAACTTGATGATAAGCTAGAGTGAATCCATACGTTCAATTTATATTTTTAAAAATATTTTTTTCTCAAAAAAAAAAAAAAAGGAAAAGAAAAACGGGGCAAATGATTTAAAATTTGAACCCTACACTTTTTGATACATCTTCATTCGAATATAGCACTTATAAAGGGAAAGTCCGAGTATCAAGTTATACGCGTATGTTTAAGGCACAGTATTCGGCTAGTAAATTCATTGCCTTTAATTTGACGACACAAATCCTCACTAGAAAATTAATTTTATTTTTCTACTAAAATCAACTTAAATTTTTCAATTTCTTTTCAAAAGAAGCGATACCTTTCATTAAAGGCAGGCAATTGCTGAGCAAGAAAAACATTAGCGTCACATAATACTTTCCACTCATTAGATCGCTCGTATTTCACTGGCGTGTGACCGACTCTGAATATATCGTTCATTCCAGGGACAGCCTGAAGAGTATCAATCTTTGAGATAAAACTGAGCGCACTTTCATAAATCCAAGAGAAGCGTGTGATGGCCTTTCAAATGCCTTCAATTAATTTACGAACGGTCAACAACTTGTGATCACACAGTAGTGACTGACTGGTTCCTAATTCCTCATTCAGAACTGAGAATAGAGACCTTTTCAGTTTATTTTCTCAGCCGAGTAGAATGAAATGGAGCGGATTCTCATCGCAGCGATCTTTTTTTTATTTATTTATTTTATTTTTTTTTTTGGAAGAATTTGATCACCGATCGACGGTTCAGTGGTTTCAAACAGCATCAGTGAACGTTTCTAATGAGTGAAATTATTTTAATCGAATGATGCGTTATTCTAAAATAAATTCTCTGAGTGATAAAAGATGGGGTTTAAAAGTGGAGTTTGCAGTACAAAATTCAGTTAAAATTACTAAATCGTAGCGTTAAATATAGTTTGCCCTCCACTCGAATGTGTGAGCAAAAAATTATTGTTGCATAGTTCGCACACTGAATAGACGCTAAACTGCCGGTTTCAACCAATTTATGTTAAGCGCGCGTGGGATTCGGTAAATGGCGACGGGTTTATTGAAATTGTTGATTTCCACAATTTCAACATTTTCGCACCCGTGTAGGTTTTTGGGTCAAAATGACAACTGTTCACGTCTGTATGGCAATGGAAATAAAACCATGAAAAATTGTTAGATCATGATCACGGTTACGTTTAAAACAGAGTGTATACTACAATATAAATCAACAACACGTGCACTACGCCTTTGGTCTAAAATGGTTAGAATTTCTAATTATCGAGTAAAATCGGTTCTTGCGTATCAAGAATTGAGGACATATGTTTGTTTACGCACGATTACACAGTTATCGCATTTTATCAATGAAAATACAGAGAAAAGCGAACAAAAAGCTTTACTAGCTGAAAAATTTATTCAGATAAGCCTTCGTTTACGCAGCGAACGTAACAAAACGATTTTCGTTACGAAAGCGATATCGATTTAAAAGAATTGTGAGTCAATTATGAAGCGAATTTATCGGCTCAAGCGGGGAACGTTTTTCGAAAATTTCGCGAAAACCGTAAGGAATACGATGAATCAGTCAATGAGGACACTATTTCAGTACAAATTCACAATCAAACCTGTAATTTTTGGTGATGTCGATTGCCAGAAGGGAGTGCCAAGCATTGAAAAAGTCTGCGGCGTAATGATGGTTTGAGTCATCCGCTTGCTCCTTGCTCCTTACCACAATCTGGGCAAACACTTGAACAAACAGTTAGCAATACGTTTGCATAAAACCTAAAATGAATCTCTTCTCCTTGCGGTGCAAAGTGTGCTTCACCTCCTACCCGGATCAAAAAAAGCTACACGAAAACAAAACAAAAAAGGAAGAAAGACAAATCAGAGCCGAAACCTTAATTCGTTGCCGCATTGGCACGAGTAACCAGTGTCTCATGATCAAGCATTGAGCGCGAAACGATAACTTGAAACATTAAGTATACTAATAAAATCTCAGGTCAATAATCAATGACTGTTTCAGATTTATTCGACCCATGCAAAGAGTTAATGGAAACTACTTCGGTCCAAGTCTAAGTTACCCTAGATGTGTCGATCAAAGACGTAATACATTAAAACTCAGTAAGATAAACAAAATTAAACATGAAAAAAACCATAAGTGTTTGCTAACACGAATATGTTCTGCGTGCATGAAATTGGCTTATTTTTCTAAACCAAAACTGACTTATTTAATCCATAAATTAAGAGAAAAACTGCCGCTTCCAGCAGAGTCATCACCAAAGTCGTGCCCATACTTGAAGACGGCGGCACCATTTTCGGTGATGCCAATCCCATGATCAGACCTCCTACAGTAATCACCTCCACCTCCAATCATCATCACAGATGCGTCACCCTGCCACTGACACCAGAATGACAGGTAATTGCTGCTTTGGAGATTACTGCTGCAGTGTGCTTGGCCGAAACCCCATATGGATGAATAACTTCCCCCAAAGTATGAATAACAGGCACCACGGCATGCCACGTAGTTCCATGAACTGCTCCTAAAGTTCCCGAAGCTGGTAATAAAGCTTCTGAAGGTTCTTCCACCAGTGCAGCTGTTAGTGTACAACAAGGCTGTGTTAGAGCTGTCATCACTGCGAGTTATTTTGATGAAATTGCCTGGGACGAGCCAGAATGCGGGTGATATCATGTCATAGTTGGTTGAAGGACTGGTAATGTTGCCGTAAGATGTCGTTCGGTCATACCACCAGCTGCTGCTGCTAATCCAGTTTGTACCGTCATTATTCGAGAAGCGTGAGATTAAAGTCCAGCCACCATTAGACATGTCACAGTACACCTTACGACGCACAAAGATAAATCATTGAATGATTAAGCATGGAAAAATTTTACTTACAGTTAATGAATAAGGAATCAAAAGCTGCACGAATAATGTCAAGAAGTTTGGCTTCCAACTTCGGACTAAAGTCAGAGAGAAGTTTTCTTTGAATAATAAACGCATTGATCAAGAATAACAGAATTTGGAGGAAGAAGGTAATAATTTTTGTTGTTAGTCAGGTAAAGAGTCGTTACATTTTTTTTTTTTTAACCTTTTAGCAATAGTTGCTGTAAGTTAAAGCTTATATTGGCTTAAGTGCCAACGTCGCTTAGCTTCCTTTGTTACGTATCTAAACAACCGATACGACGTGAGCAATGGCTTCCTGAAATAAAAAATGTCATCATCTTTTTTTTCAGTACAACGAAATCTAATTATTCTCGCTAAGCTGAATATTTCAAAACAGCTAACCCTACTTTCTTACACAGAATGAGCCAAATCGATTTTCGGTCCGTGTCCGCGATTTTTTAAATTTTAGTTTGATTTTAGTCGTGACATTCACTCTTAACTTGTGACGCGAGTGATTGGTTTAAGCAAACACTACCTAATTCTAACTAACTTTAGTACATACTACTTCTGCCATGTTTAAGGATTTTTTTAAAGTCTAAAGCTAACGCTCAAACTCACTTCAATTTATTGGTATAACTGTTTACCTATAACCATCAAAATAACGGTTCACCGTCTTTAGTTACCGTCTCCTGGTTTAGCCCGTCATCTACTCCCCTGAAAGAGTTGTGTTTTAATCAACCTCAGAATTCTCTACTAAGTTGTAAACTAAATCCAGTCATCCATGGGTTACAAAAGCTTAGCATCACGGGGAATAACATTTCACAAAAGGTGGCTTGCCAATCAGAGTCGTGCTTCTACAGTGGATGGTCTCTTAACGGACACCCTCAAAAGCTGACAACTCTACTCACGACCGCCTCCACAGAAAATCTCGTTTGAGCTCCCATGCCAACTCTGTATTTACACATTCTCGTACAAGCGGCCGCGGACACTTTCAGGGTTTACAATTTAGACTTTTCGTGTGTTTTTAAACTCCCTAAAGTGGACACCTGAAAGGAAATCCCATCAGCCTCTGAATCTTATTTTTATTATAATTTTTTTTAATCATTCAACCTCACATCGCTTTGCGTCACAATGATTTTACAGTGCATTAATTACAGTTATCGGCATTATCGCGGCATCTGCTTACGAGAACTCCCATTGTATTAACAAGTGTTACAGAGCGAGAAGAATTACTCACCCTGAGAGAGGAACTACCAACTGTTATGGTATACAATCCATTCGAGCGTGCCCCAGCTGAGTAGTAGTTTTTGCAGGATGACGTTGCATGAACTGTGAATAAATAGTTGGGAAGATAAGCTTTTAAACAACGAAAACATCATTGAGAAAAAATACTGGCTAAACTGCATTAGGGTTTCACTTGGGGGCTTTGCAACACTTCTTTGATTGTAACCGGCTCAATTTTTGTAGCCAAAACCCACTTTTGATAACTTATATCTTTTCACCTGCCCTACAATCTACTTTTCAGTTATTATACCTAATATTGCCACCATTATTTTGGTAGACCTAAGGCGAACGCAGCTTCTAGTAAACACAGTTTCATGACCTCGCAAACGCCTCGCCGGGAAAACAGTATGATTTTGATGTATTTATATGGGGCAACCCAGACCGTTTAGAACGTTTCCGGGATGGTGATTAAAGAGTAAACCCAACAGAATACGCCTCATGATTTGAAAAGAGGAAAATACATCACAGCTGAAAAAGGAAACTTAGCCCAGAAATTAAGACGTGATCGTATCAGCACTAGCCAGGGCGAATAGGTGTTGGGCCGTGAAACGAGCAGGTCCGAGCAAAAAGGTGTGATGCAGTGGACTGGGCTCGAATTATATATAAGCTGAATTACAATGGCGGTGAGTGCTGAACAAAATTTGAATGAGAAAGAAACTTTTTTCCTTTTCAGTAAGTGCGAAAATATATTTCATTGCACGAACGTCAATGCATCATCGCCACTAGCCTTTGATCAGCTTTTAATAAGTTGGCAGATAGCAGCAGATAGGTCACGACTGTCAAGGAGGAGTCAGTTGCTGCGATATATGTAAACAGCGGCGTGCGGCAAATGCAGACTGCAGACTTGCAGACCTGCAGACCATTTCTCAAAACTGGCGCACGTACGAATTTTATTCCTGAAGGAAAACCTTGAAAGTAGCCAAGTGGCCTTTAAGCGTGCCAAGCGGACAGTGCATGATGTGGAATGGCGGAGGTTACACAATATTATTTTTAAAATGAATTGGGAAAGGCCAGTATGTTGAGCCTGCAAGTCTGCAAGTCTGAACGTCTGCAGGTCTGCACACCGTGTAAACAGTGTTGGACAAGATAGATCTACGGATTTTCTTTTACATCGGTTTCTGATTATATATTATCTTTGTTTTCTCTATCTATTTCTTTCGTTCATATTAGTATTTGTAAAAAATAATTTTTGATTTTCTCCGGCCTGCACAACTGAAGATCCAGAAACGATTTTGTAAGTTAAAAGTCAAGATTTCTGCACGGCCCCATATACTCAATTATTACATTTTGCGACTCATTAGTGTTGTTTAGGACATGTAAAATAGTGGTCCCCACGAGGGCCAAAAATATGAACACTGTTCATCACCCTGAATTTATCTAGCATTGAAGTTCACTTGCCATAGTTGTAGTTCCCGGGATGCATAAGTGGATGGATGAAGGTCACGCCTAAAATAGTATCTCTATAGTGTCAATTTAAGCTCTAGAAGAAAACCATTTAATTTCCTACTGAATGTTACCCATTCAATGCCCAAGAATAAAGGAAATGTGGTCCACAATTGAAGGCACACTTGAGGTTCAGTAGATTTTATACTGTTCTAACTTGATAATGATGTTGAAATGAAACGACTAAACAACTGAATAACAGTGGGAAGCCAAGCCAAACTTATATAAGATAGAAAATGTGATAATTTGCTGTGATGATGACAGTATATTTTATCGACCCATAATTCGTACAAGGTCGATTTTTGTTGCAAAAACTCCCACATGCCTATTCTTTCAGGAAAAGCGATGCTTCTTTCCAAATGAATTGTCACTCTGCAGTGAAAATTTGTATTTAATTGATTTTTTGCAAGAGGCATAAAGAAAGAAATCTTAGAAAAATGTTTGTTTTCTTTTTACAAGTTGTTCGCCATTAATTAATGGCGTGATCGCCGTAAGTGCGAGGCAGCAAGATGTAAAGTTTGAAGTTTTTGTACTGCTGCTATATCCAAATATATCCAGCTAATTTTTTGTCATGTTATGGAAAAAGTATCGGTCTTCAACATATGTAAAATTAAGGCTGGTGTTATTTGGAGCTTTTGCAAAAGAGAACACGGAACACCACTCGCTCACGATACGCGTAAAGTACAGGCATTCGACACTGCTAAAATCCACACAAATTTGACCAACTAAAGATTGACTAATATACTAACAGACAAAAACATATTAAGTTGTGGGCCGAAAGTATGGTATAGTATAGTTTGTATAGGCTGACAATGACCTGAAAAATACAGGAAGACAACTAGATTTCCGGTTTGTCAAAGGAAACTTTTGCCAGCCCTTACATAAACCGGAAGCGCGGAAAGAGCGCTTATTCCAGTCCTACTCCGCATCACACATCGCACGAAGAGCGGACCGCTCGTTTCACCGCCCAACATCTATCCGCCCTGCATAAGTCTAACAATTCGTGCGATGGTCGCCTCTAGCCTGTCATTTTGCCCCGAAAAAATTGCTTCCAAGTAGATGCGGTTTCCTTCGCATCAGTCTTGCTCGGTCCAGTGTAAACAGAAGGGGTCACCACACCTAAAGCGATGCTAGGCTTACAAATAATCCCGTGTAAACCATGCCTTACTCACACCCAAAGTGTATCAAAAATTAATGGTACGACAAGATATTATAAACAATTAATCTTTGCATGTGACGTGATGGCGGCCATGTTGGTGTACATGAACAATAAGATATTTCTCCTCTGGAAATTAACTGCCATTTTTATGCAAACTACTGTATATGAACAAATTTTCTTTTGTCTTGTACATCAACATGGCGGCAATGCAAACCACCTATAGCTTGCGTAGCGGTAAGAAAGATGGATAATCAAGAATTTAATAGATAATTATATTAAGTCTTAAATTGACAAAGCTTTCCTCCAGGCCCCAGTTGTTTAAAGGCCGGATAACTTTATCCGCTGGATAAGGCACTATTCAAGGTCTAAAATATACTTCACGTTAAACGTTATCCAAGGTTTTCGAACACTCCTAAACTTAACTGTGGTTAGAGTGTGCATATTCGGTTGTACAAGAGGAAATACTGAAATCTTCGTACAGATTGAAACTGTCGGATAGTGACTTTTCCACAGGATAAAGTTATCCGGCCTTTGAACAACTGGAGCCAGACAGGTAAATTTGTTCACATCATCTACGCGTGTAGGGTGGTATCCCGCCGGCTTGCACGGATATCTGTAACCATTTCTGATTGGCTTAATTTCTAACGCGCTCTCTGATTGGACATTTTCCTATTGAGCAATCACGCAATACTCTACAAATAAATAACGAGTTGTTTATTTATCGCACTAAAAAATGATTAAAGCAGACTAGACTATATTTTAAGCATACAATTTAAAAAAGAATTTTATGAGTAAAAAACCACATTTATTTTCAGCTTGATCAACAGGTTGATAATTATTGCTACATACCAAACCATTGTGTAATACAATGAGCCTCGTCAAAAGCGACTTCGATTAACATCTTTTTGAAGCTCTCACAATCAAAGGCTTCTCCAAGATTCAGTGGAGATAGCGCAAACACTCAGGAGAGCCATAGAAGAGCACGAAATTACCATTCAGGACCTGTTGCGTGAACTCCTCGTCCTCTTCGTCTGTGATAGCAATTGCTGGAATTCCAATATCATTTAGTAAACGAACCTGGTCTTCCATAAGAGCTCGCAACGGTGATATTACTACAATGACACTGGAACCACGAGGCCTTCCGAAAATATTGTCCGCCGAAATTGGAAGACATTGGAATAATTAAAGATTTGCCATAGCCAGTCGGCAAATTCACAAAAATATTTTGACCTTACAGAAATCCCCGAAGCGAATTTTCTTGTTCCCGCAGAAGATTAGATATTTCGAACTGCTCTTTTCACGGCTGTTAATATAACGCTCGTTCCCAACTTTCTTCAGAAAAAGCCGTCATTTTCTTTTAATTCACAATGCTAAAATATTTCAAAACGATCAATCAATCAATCAAAGGAAAAACACGGGGAAGAACAACAAGTACAAGTATTTTTAGGATCGCGGTTGGAGAGCAGGGTATTGCTCAAGAAGGAACGACCAATCATTGAAAGCGTTAGAAATTAAGCCAATCAGAAATGGTTACAGATATCCCTGCAAAACTGCGGGATACCAGAACAATTTTTGGGGAGCTGTTTCGCAGACGGGCTATATATGAAGGATTATATAGACTGTCTGCGACGCAGGCTAGCTTATAAATGATGGCTTAAAAACGGCTTAAGGATTTTTTGACGCTAGCATCAACGTCTTTAAAAATTTAATGATCCAAATGGTTGCGAAGCGCTAGCATGCCTGATTTTTCACCATTCTCTGAGAAGGATGCCCTCGGACCGTCTAGGCGAATGGGTTTTCAATTCACTTTAGACTGACCATCAAGACCATCAATGATCTTTCCTCCAGTGGCTTGCATTGGATTGGAAGTGAATCAAGGTAGCAAATCTGATTAATCTTCACTCTAGAGCGAACGGTAAGGCCCCATTTCCCTTAAAGGGAAAAGGACCAAATGATGATGATGATGATGATGCTAGAGCGAACGGTAGTGGAAAGATATTCCATCTTTGCAATTGATATATGAAATCATAATCGAAGAATAAAACAACAAGGGCACTCAACGGAAATTTTGAAGCAAAATAGTTCAAACGCTTTTTTTTTTTTTTTTTTGCCTTCTCTCATAATTTTATGGCCTTTACATGTAAAAACCCAGATTTTTGTAAGCTAACACGGTTTGGTCTGTTCTGACTCTTACGCTGAAAATTTAACCTAAATTCTAGGGAACGGAACCTCGTGCCCCGAATTTACAACTTCTGTTGGACTCACTTCGACCATACAAGATGGCCTTTTTTTTTCGCATCGACGCATGACGTATATGCTCCTCCGAAAACAAAAAGGCTAGTGTTAGTTTCAAGTGGGACGGGTGATGTCTTCCCGAAACATCCCCCGTAAAGTCCCGATAGTATTACGGCCCTCCGAAAGTAACGACTTCCCGAAAGTAACGTCAAAACCTTGCGGCTTCTAATGAATCCCGAAAATAGCGAGGCCCCGAAAGTAGCGACTCCTCCGAAAGTATCGAGTCCCGGAAAAAGTAGCGAGACCAAGTTTTTTTAATTACGTTATACACATACGGAATGCCTTTAATGTTTTCCAATCCATAGTAAAATTAAATTTTTAATGTACGAAACTAATATCTTCGCGCATTGACAAATTGATCAAGATAAGACACTTAACAACAAGGAAAGACTTGAGCCATCATTCATCCTTGATATCAGTTCACTGACGGTGTAATGCGAAAACTAAACTGGTAAATTAATTTTTCGTATTAACGACAGGGACGTTTCTCCAAATTAAAATTGAAAACTCTATATACTGCAAAATAAAACACATTGGTGTGTCATGGACTAAAAGCACTGAGTTTAGCTTTCCTCCCCTGAGTCAGAGAAGAATTCGATTTCCTCTACATCGGCTGAGTCATTCATGCGGTAGTCCGGTAGACCATCGATGTTTATTTCACTGTCCCCAGTACTACCATGGCCACATTTCCCAAATGAACGGATCTCTGTGTCTTTCAACCGATGCGAGATCTTTTGTCATGCCGTGCACACGCTTACTTTTCGACTCATAAATAGCTCTGGATTTGCAAACAAATGTTCCGTAGTGAGCCTGTCAACATTCTTCTTAAATTCTGCATTGAATGCAACATCGTGTGGTTGAATCTTGCTAATTGCACCTGGAGGTGCAAGCCCAAATGTCTTCTGGCACTCTTGCGTCAGAATGGTCTTTATTCTGTCTGTTGTTTGAGTCTTGTGCGAATCACATTATTAGCTTTTTTTCCTGATTTTTGTTCCCCAAAAGTAACGAGCCCCAAAGGCTGCTAATTCCGAAAGCAACGAGGGTCGCTACTATCGGAACTTTACGATATTGGGTGTTCCTGAAAGATGGCATCTTGAAGTACTCTATGTTTACCAAATGGATTAGGAGTGCATGCTTGCTAATTCTAAAACTTAAACGTTCAACCCTTTTTCCTAGAGCTATTGCAGTGGCAGCGTTTGTATTAGTGAACCAACCTTGACACGTCCTTCCTTTATGTGTCCGAGGACAAATGCAGGTGAAGTTGTTTTCTCCATTCGCGCAGGTACCTCCATTCAAACACGGGCTACTGAGACATTCGTCATAATCTAATTTAACAAATCATAAATAAGTTAATGCATTTTAAGAAATAGTTTCTCGTCTTTAAGAAGGCGTTTTGAATTCTCTTTGTATCACGGTACTTTTTAAACTTCCTATATGAATTGTTTCGAATAAGAGCTCACTTATGGAGGCGAAAGTGTACCTTTGATTAATTTTAATTGTGTAGTTATTAGTAACTTAAGTATGTAAATAATTGTTCCTGAAAAGCCCCATTGGGGAGGTAACAATAAAGTATGTATGTATGTATGTATGTATGTATGTATGTATGTATGTATGTATGTATGTATGTATGTATGTATGTATGTATGTATGTATGTATGTATGTATGTATGTATGTATGTATGTATGTATGTATGTACTTGAAATACAATGAAGACCAATACCGATTTGAAGACATTGGAGATAAAAGATCTAGAGATTCAGGTCAAAGGCAATCAAGAAGATCAAACATGGCAGAATATTTAATATTTTTTGCACAACATAAAGCTAAGTGGTAACATATTTGGAGAACTCTTAACCAAGACAGATTATTTAAAAGGCAATGTTACCTTTCTCACAGGTGTACTGACGACACACAGAACAGTTCACGTTATTCCACTTGTACCCATGCCGCACCCCGAGGGTGTAAACACAGTCCTCGCCTGTATAGTTGTTTGGTTGGTTTTGAGCCCAAAAGCGGAATTTAGAAGGAGATCCATCCACCCAGGTAAATAATCCATCGTTAGTTATGTCATTCAAACCGATCCACGCCTGATCTCCATTGTGTCTATTCTGGACATACACATTTTCTTGCTGTCTTTTGATGCTGGCTAGATTGCCTCCCATAGCTTGACAGATTTTACTTGCTTTGGACCACGTCTCGCACTTTTGGCTTGTCAAATAACAGGAACCATCGTAGAAACTCCACCCGGGATCACAGACATCTTTGGGAGAAAAAGAGCGTTTGTTTAAACTCGTGTTGGTAGAAGAATAGTGAGTAAATTTAATTAAGGTCACTCGAAGGAGTAGAAAAGATACCGTGAGTAAATTAAAGTTTATGATTGTCATGATGTTTACAAATAAAACAATAGCCGCAGTTCTTATTTATATATAGCATGACAGTTTTAATCAAGCTCAGAATGAAATGAAAGCAAGTTCATCATAATGAATTTAGGAAGTATCAAACTTCGCAGACCTGATTCAAAGTTAATAACTTGTCAAGTTCACTGTTTGGTAATTGCGCCGTATGGAGAACAGACAGATAATTACAGTGGTTGCTGGTTCTACCTGGCATAACTGCATAAGAGACTGACAGAGGGTCATATTTCTGCACAAACAGCTCCTTCACGCAAGCTCTGAAGCCTGTATTGTTTATGTACTGCAAGAAAAAAGGAAGTCATCAGCTGTTATCATTAAAGTATCCTGCAAGCATAGATGCACAACCTAATTAAGGTTACCAAGAAATGCCAAATGCTATTGCAAAAGTATAACACAAAGATAACGTCTTACTTGAATTCATTGCGGTTATTTGAATCCTGAAGGATTATAGGTTTCTCTTTTCTATCGTTTAGTCAGTGTTACCAGATCATGCTCAGATTTAAATGTCGAACTGATTCCCTTGGCACATCGAGAAGCTGCATTCTCTTTTTCTTATATTTCAGTGCATCGCCTCTTTGAGATCCCCTTTTAATTTGTCATAGCATTCGGCGTATTTTCACGTCAAGGGCCTCAAAATTGTTATCGATCATAAAAAAACTTCAATAACAAAAAAAATCCGGTGTGTGAACCAAGATATCGATAACAAACTCCAAAAGGTTAGTCATCGACTGAAAAAGGAAAACTACTTAAGTCGTCGATAATATACACGGCAGTTTTACTCTCGATAACCCATTTCACCCAGTTTCTAAGACAGTTGTCGACAACTACAAATGAACCTTCAGTGTCCGTTGACATGCACAGGAACGTTAATTACCAAATCCTCGCACAGTGACTAACACTGACTGAACACTGACTAAACGATAGAAAACAACAAATTAATCGATCATTTTGGCATTTAGTATACAGCTATTTCAATTAACGTTGTCGGTTCAAAGCATGAAGCTAAAAGACAAGACCAAAAGTTTACGTGGGATTTTTATGAATGAAATCATCAAAATCAGTCATGCCTGGAGAAAACAATAGGTTATAATTAGCAGTACAATGACCTGCACGTGCAGGGATGATTTTGATGAAATTATTCATAAAAAATAATCCCACAAAACATTGCGGTCTTGTCTTTTAGCTCGATATTAATCCGACAATGTCAATTGAAATAGCTCTATGGAAAAGCTCTATCGGGGACTATAACAGTTATCGAATTATTTTTAAAAGTAATCGAATATACTTAGTTATCGACGTCTTTAATTCTCTAGTCTGTCGAGGAACTAACAGACGATTTCCTCAAATAAATGACATCTGACCTCAATCCAGGCTGATATAGAGTTGTATATAGGATCAAGGTTCCTTCCACTTGTTGAGTGGTTTGCAGACAACAAAACATCTGGAGTGTCGTTATAGCGCTTTTCAAAGACAACATCCTAAATAGGAGAAGGTAAATGATTGGTGCTTGAGTTTACTCGAAAGAATTAAGCCTTCAGAGTGAGCAAACAGAGGGATCGAAGAAAGAAAAGAAATTGCAAATTTTATAACCTTTTTATTGCCATCTTAAGCATCTAATTAATGATAATTATTATTCTTGCTAAGGCGGTTTTCATAAGGGAGCTTTAAAAACCGATTAATTGATTAAAAATGTATTAATTTCACTAATTGTAACCATGGTTAAATGGATTCTTAGATTCAGGTTTCCCCAATTAGTAGATGGTCTTACGTCGGCTATGCAGTTTCATTGAACAAGGTAATCAAGTTACTGATTGATTGATTGATTGATGGATGGATGGATGGATGGATGGATGGATGGATGGATGGATGGATGGATGGATGGATGGATGGATGGATGGATGGATTGAATTGATTGATCGATTGATTCGGTTGATCGATCGATCGATTCATTCATTCATTTGTTCGTTTGTTCGTTCGTTCGTTCATTCATTTTGCCAGTGAAAAAGAAATGGGGAGACCCAAGAACGGATGGAAAGAGCAATCAAAGAGTAATTATAATGGACCGTATTTGGCATTGAACAAGGAAATAAAGTTACTGACTGATTGATTGATTGATTGACTGATCGATTGATTGATTGATTGATTGATTGATTGATTGATTGATTGATTGATTGATTGATTGATTGACTCATTCATTGATTCATTCCTTTGTTCACTTATTCCTTTATTCATTCACTCATTCATTCGTACACTGAAAAAAGAACAGAGGAGATCCAAGAAAGAAAGGAAAGAACAATAGGTGGATAATTAGAATAGACGGAGAGACGAATGGATGAACGAGTGGATGGACGTATTTGACATTGAACTGTATATTGAACAATAAACATCCAAGCGGTGACCAGCAAACATACCTGGCAGAAAGCATAGTTGAAGCCCTCTGATGGCTGGTTTCCATTTGAAAAGTAAATAGCACCGTGCTCTCTAAACAAAGGTTGATGAAGCTCTTCAAATGCTATCCAATCCTAACAAAATAGCAAAGGGGATTATTTTGATTGAGTTGATCTTCAGTAGTTGGAAGAATGGAAAGGTGAGGGGGAGGGGGGGGGGGAGCAGAGAAGGTACTTGACCGAAGTTTTTGTCAGGAGGTACTATTGGTCTCATTGATTTTCGATCCCATTTACACTAAAATTGTTTCATTTAAGATCTTGTTTAAGAAAGTCACAGGATAATGACGTAGGTTGTAGTCGCCGTTTATTACATTAGCAAGGTTTTACGTGATTTTCCCTGGACTGATCAATATCAGCTTTGACGTTGACGAACCTGTTGTTTTTGTAGTGAAATTATACAACCTTTCCAAGGAAAGAGCCAATAAAAACTATTCCCTTTGTACCTGCACACACCCCTTTGTGTCAAATAAAGGAGTTCCTATCCCTTCGGGGGATTTTGGTACAGAAAAACAACAGGTTTTATGATGTGGGAGTGTTGGGTGTGGGCATCAAGGTGATTACCACTGCGATGACTTTTGGTATCAAGGAACAAAATTATAGGAAATGCGAAAAGTTTGGTATACAACCATGTCAAATAGACAGACAGATGGACAAAAAGAAAGATAGACGTAATTGTTGATAATAATTAGTTGGCATAGCCTACAACATGGATGCCTTGGTGAGCGCCGTCAAAGTTCTGTAACTCTCTGACACAGATTTTGAAGGAAGTTGGCATCAGGTCTTCAACCCATAGAGAGGCAGCATCGTGCTTCACACCTCGCCTCCCATGTCCTGCTGACACCAGTACTGTGGGCGCTGAATAAAATTTTCCCTACAAACAAATAAAAACGCGCCTTATTTAGCACTGGTACTAACAATTGATGCCTTAAATCTTAATTATTATGAGAGAAGATCTGCGCTAAAAAAAACTTCTGTACGTTTTCTATCGCAGTTATAATCTGTCCTGTTTAAGTTTTGTACCCTAACCGCATTATTTAAGAAAAGTTCGTTGTTGAAGCTTACATTTTATTAAAAAAATCAAGAATAAATCATTCTCTCACCAAGGGAAGTGATACCAAACGACAGTTCGTTCCAGTCCACCAAGTCGGCATTTCCATTGTACCAGACGCTCCCCCCTCAGGGGCCCCCTGGTATGCAAGCCAGTCAACTGTAGCAAACGTTTCCCCATTTCTTTTCTCGTTTCTCCCAGCCTGTGTAATACAAACTGTAAAATTGTTCTCCATGATTTCTTCAACCCAAGCAACCACTGCTTCGTGGACATATGCGGGATCTGAGAAGTTCACGTGATTGACAGAAACTTGTATGTGAACCGGTTTGTCGGGGTAAAAGACGTAAGGAGTCAGTGTGACTTGTTCACAAACCGCTTCGGCCCAAGTTGGATAATGGCGGAGGCGATGGCGGCCTTTTTGATAAGGGAATCCTTCAGCAAATATTTAAAATGTAAATATATCAGTAAATAAATGAATATCAAATAATTATATTGCACCTAATGTATGCTGTTTTTATCCCAGGTCAAACGGAGTCTGTTGTGGTTTATTTTAATTTTTTTTTATTTTTTATTTTTTTTTGTAAAATGTCCGTCATTTAAGAGGTCTCAGGAACTTTCACCGACGTCTGTACGACCATGAAAAAATTCAAACTCGAGACATGCGAAACTTAGTCATAATAAAGGACTAATAAAACCATCTGTAAAAATACATGTTTTAGTTTGTTTTATTTTGCCTTTCCAGCGACTCA
This sequence comes from Pavona decussata, assembly GCF_977016875.1. NCBI lineage: Eukaryota > Metazoa > Cnidaria > Anthozoa > Scleractinia > Agariciidae > Pavona > Pavona decussata. The sequence goes on from NW_028145547.1 coordinate 1,172,944, forward strand.
TGTTTTGTTTCGGCGCCCCATGAGCAAGCATTGAACCGTCTTTCAAATTTCACTTGTACGAGTAACATAAAGATCGAAACAATTCAGTATAAATACATTAATTCCTTCACACTTTGACGCTGTCATTTCTACATTCTATAAGAACCAGAATTTTTGATAAAATTTTAGAAAATAAACCGTTTCTAGCGGAATTACGGCATGCTAAAACAATGCGAACTTCAACCGAAAAGAAAAAGCGTCCTGGTAGATGGCTTCATCATCATCATCATCATCGTCATCTCCTTTTTTCATCACAATAAGCAATGTCTCTTTTAAGATTTGATGAAATAAAATGTGGGGGTAAATGAAACGGTAAATTTTTGGAGCGCGTTTTGAACATCAACAATAACAACAACAACAACAACAACGGCAACAATAATTTATTAAGGTATTTCCATATCTAATACATGGCATTACGCAACTAAAATTATTATAACTCATAATATTACTTTTTGAACAACATATTTTGTCTACAGTTTATGCATTCAGAAATATATGCAGCTATTGCTATTAATCTACAGATAAAGAGTATCAGAATATTTTAATTTGTATGAAGGTCTTTGAAGAGGGTATATTTATCATCGAAAACGAATTTGACCTTCAAATGAGGGCAAGCTATTACAAAATCACACCCGCTAATTTTGATTTTCCCGAAAAGTAATAGAAAGGTTTGGGCATGCTAATATAGTATAATTTTAAAAAAATGTCAGCTGGTGGAATTAGGATTGGTTTAGCGTTAACAAATACGTTGATTTTTGCTGCGGACACGTAACTTGGTTTGGGTGATAACGTGATCAATAATTTGTATACAAGCAAATCCGTTTCGACCCTTCCACTTAAAAAGCTTTTATTGACTTCAACTTTGCTAAACTAATTACAACACAAAGAAGGAAAATTGTCACTCTAACTAATTAAAATGGATTATCGTACCTTAAAAACCCTTTTCTGAAGAAAAAATACGAGTTTGCTTCTGCCGCCAAACGACCGTTGAACAGTTTCTGCTGGTCGAAAATGCCTCGTTACGTCAGACTGTCCTTGGATTACAAACCACATGGACCACCACATGGTTAGTTTGAGAGTTTTTTGGGAGCGGAATTTGTGGCAAATGTTCAGTACGTCACCATAGCAGACTACAACAAATTTTAAAATACAAATAAGACAAGAGGTACGGAAACAGCGACGGAGCAGCCCGTGACTGAACTCTACTGGTCGCACCTAATAGACAATAATAAACTATGAATTACTAAAGGGTAAGCACCAGTGACAACAACATAGCAGCCCCTGCCTGAACCATATTTAAGCCACCTTTGGTACCATTAAAGATTAGACTATGCAATTGCATTACAAGCATCGGACCAGCGACCATAGAGCAGCCACGTATTTACGCATCCAAATCACCATAATCAGCAGCATGGCAAGCTCATCCAATGCGAAAACTGTGGCTCTTGTATTTACTTATATGTCCAGACCGCAATAATTTAAACACCGATGGAGTTCGCTGTTGAATGGTTGATAGAGATAGGAGAATTTTCTTCGGGGCAGAAAAGTGGACCTGGGTGATCACCACGTCACCACGTACCTATACAGAACCTAGAATTTAACTGGGCAAAAGGGTTGAGTATCTTCCCAAGCAAGTAAAAGGTCGAAGGGTGTATTGCTGGCGTTATCTTATATGTCGAAATACTAATTTTAGCCAGTTCACGCTAGGTAAAATTGTTAAGCTGGACCACTGACGACGCATAAGGTGTTTGCTCTTGATAGTCAGTTCACCGATTCGAAAAAGACCGTAAAAAGCCACAAGAAACGTGCATTGCCGTGAAAAGTGAACGCTGGAATGCCGAAGAGTTAGCCAGTAAAGCTAAGAGAAAGAATAAGCTCGTGCAACACAGACCGTGTCACAAGTAGATTGACATTTGCAGAGATCCCTGGCGGATTAAAGCTGTCGGCAACAATTATACTGAAAAAGATTTGGCTGGTTTAGAAAAACCTCTAAAGTTTGTGCACGTGGGAGATGGCTGACAGATAAGAAGTAATTCTTGAAAAAACTTGTCTCGTGTTATGAACACTCTGATGGCAAGGGAAGGGAGGACGCAATCAACAAGGAATCTTGGCTACAAACGTAATTAGAACCGCCCAAACACCTGATTGGTTAGACTTTATCTCTGCATCTAGTACCGATCGTATAAAAGTTAGGTGTTAAAATTGGTAGTTTGGTACAGGGAACTAAAATCTAAAATGACTTTTGTCAGAGATATGGCGGTACCTTTTAGGGTATTGAGCCGAAAAATATGAAAGGAAGTAAATGTCAGCCAACTGTTCGTTGGTGTATTGTTTAAATATATATATTTATGTATAAATTTGTTTGGATCACGCCCACAAAACAGAATTCTGGTACCTTTTAGGGGTTCTTTTCAAAAGTTCCGACGAAAACCCCCGTCAATTTGTATGGGAGTACCCTCTCCCCCCAGGGTACCGATGACCACAGGGGCATCATGTCATGGGTTTTCATAATGTTTGTTTGTTTATATGCAAATTTGTCGTTTGTATCACCCTTAACCAAATTACGTGTCCGCAGCCAAAAAAATATATTTGCTAATGCTAAAGCTATCCTAATTCCACCGGTTAACTTAATTGTACTATGTTAGCATGCCAAAAGCTTTGAATTATTTGTTGGAAAAATTTAAATTAGCGAGTTTTGATTTTAAAATAGCTTGAAGGTCAAAAGACCGATTTTGGTGATAAATAGCATGTTCGAAAAGCGCTCCATATATTTTCGCTCCAAAAATTTTCATTTACCCAAAAATTTTATTTCATCAAATCGTAAAAGAAACACAGTTTATATTGCGATGAATATAGTCTTCGTTGACAAAGCCACGTACCAGGACGGTACATTTGACAACGCCAAAGTGTGAAGGGATTAGTGTATTTATAGTGAATTGTTTCGATTTCTATTTTACTTCTTCGTCATTCTGAAGACGAACGGTTCGTACAAGTGACACTTTCAAGTCGGTTTCACTCGCCGGCTCATAGGGCGCCGGGATGAAAAAGTCACCACAAAGGTAGAAGTAATTAATAATGATCTAAACAAAATGACACATCTCTTTCTACAGATGGTGTTCGCACTCCTTCATTATGACAAAGTTTGGCAATTTTCGATTTTTTTTGTCTTGCGTGGTCGTAGTTAAAAGATCTTAAGAAACACTTTCAACGTATTCCAATTTATAATCTGTGATGCCAACATAATGATGTATATTCTAGACACTTGAGAATAATGACCTAAAGGTTATTGAAATTGAAAAAAACTAAAAAATTGTTCAAGCTTATGCAATCTTTTCTTTAAATCAATTTCAAATAATTAATTCATTAATTAAATTAATTTTCAAATAATTTTCATAATTTGAGAAGGAAATGTTTTTGGCGTAGATTTTACCTGTACAATCTCCCGAATGATTGACTGTGTCGTTTGCCTTCAGATGGCACATTTCTCGCTGAAACGCGCATACATTATCGTATGTGGATCCACTGGATGAGCACACAGGATCTTCAAACGAAGGACAGTTATCCACGCATATGCACCGCGCGTCCCTGGGGCCGAACGCTTTACAAACAGCGAAGTATTTACAGGAAACATTGATGCAGGGATCAAGATCTGTAAAAAATATATACAAAATGTAAAAGAATATTTTACACACACTATCATATTTCTCGCACACTCATTGTCTACTTTTTATCGTCACTGAAAGTACAGGCAGATGGAAAATAGAAGACCTGAAGCCATCGGCGAAATTTCTGCCAAACATTTTAGAGATGCGTTCTTGAAGTGTTCAGAATTCACCCTCAAAAATATACTTCGGTTCTTGAATTAAGGGCTAAAAAAAGTTTTAATGCCGGGGCTTTCTGCATCGGGATTGGGAGGATGATTGTCAGCGGTGAAGAGGAATTTAGCGCCGAGACTGAAATGACCGGAGCTGATCTGAAGTGTGTTCCATTGAACTGTTTTAAAAAATGTTGTCATTTGAAATAGAGGTTAGTTTCAAATTTATAATTGTCAAAATTTAAATTCGCTGTGAATCCACTTGCCTGCGGCTTGAAAACGTTGAAGACTGTTCTGACACAATTCATCACCAGTAACAGGACAAACGTATAAGAACTGGCATTTTGTTAAAGGAGAACGTCACTCCAGAAATCCCTTTTTTTAATCCACTAATAAAAAGTAAACATTGATTTGAGTTCTTCATCATTTTATGCCCTTGTGCAGGCGGAACGTCGTTCCCATAAATTTTTTCTCCAAAGTAGCCTAAAATTGAAATTGGACGCCACCATTTTGATTAGCACTTAGTAACCTCGCTGCTTTTTTGTGACTTCATTCCTTTCAAGAGAACAGAATCTTTGTAAAAGATCTTCTTTGAGAAGTTCCACTATTCAGCTCAAATTTATATGAGTTTTCAAAGTGGTCTTGGGTAAAATGTTCACTGCACACGCCCTCACATAGGCATTGTGAATTCGTAGCTGATCGAACTTGTTCTTAATGCTAAGCTCTCGTTTTCTAGAGGAAAATTATGAAAGGTTTCACCACTTTCTTTATCTCATGCGAGCCAGTTTTTTACAGTCTGGATCCCAACACAGTGCGACACTTTCAGTTTATACCAAAAAGAACATTTAGCTCGGAAAAAGAAATCCATTAATTTAACTAGCTGCGTTTGAGATTCGGAAAGTGTCGTTCAAAATGGCGAGACTCAGTATGGATTTCGCAGAGGAATTGCGTATGGATCAAATGCGCGTCAGTAGCTCAAAGTACGGTGGGGAAGTCAACTCAGTGCTTACTTGTTATTGGTGGATTAGTACTGTCCCCTACACGATTCCACAATGTCACGTACAGGTTCTCAGCCTGTACGGTGACGTTGATGTTTTAATGTGACTGTAAGATCTCGCGTCCCACAAGAGGAATGTTGGATGTGACACAAATTCGTACCTTATTTCTATGGTTAATAATGTTTGTAACGCTGTGTAAAAATAGTCGTCATTGAGGTCAAAGTATTTATGCAATTTAACTTCGTGTTAATCTCTTGTACACGTGTTAGATGAAAAACTGGTATTAAGAGAAATTAAATTTTGACTATATTTTAAGATATATATACTAAACCAGATGTTCCTGCATACATATTGATATATATCAAAAATAAATAAATGAAGATATAACTGTAATTTGGGTTTTGCTTATTTACCTCCAATAACTGCATAATCAACAGTAACAGGATCATGTTGTTCCGCCATTCCTGCCAAGTCTCTGATGCACACGCGAAAAGACGAAATCGTGATTTCCTGTGGTGACAAAAAAGCATTTGCACTTAAAACATAATTTCGGCTTCAACGGGTTGAAATGCAAATGAGAAAGGCAGATCAAACGAAAATATTATGAAACGAATGGACGACATTCGGAGCTTTTCCACTTTTTCCGTTCCGAAAGCTGCACATAGTTTCCATTCCATTTTATTGCCTTCTTGTGTCATCATTGCACCGTTGCGCACATTTTTTATCCAACAATGAAACTTTTTAAAAGCTTGAAACTGTAAACAAGGTCTCTCTAACTGAGAATAGCCTTTCCGTTTGACGTTTAGACTCTATACAAAAATGGCTGATACTTTTAATATTATTTTTTCTGCATTCAAATTATCCTCACTAGCCTCGTCTAGGGTGAAATATTCTTTTGATCTTTGAACCCAAGAACGAGGTTAGTAAGGCTAATGAAATAATATTTTAAAAAGGGTCAGCCATTTTTGCTATAAGTTTCCGGAATTTCCAAACAGCTAATAAAAAGCGCTCCAGGAGAATAAATAAAACATTCATTCTTGTCAAGTTGAAGTGAATGGTGAGAATTCTCATGGTATTAGGAAAGACAAGCATAGCACGAGCCACAGAAGAGACGATAAAAGGTACTTAGTAGGATTGCCCACGACCGTGTATTAAATAATAGAAATTATTAAAAACTGAATCATTGTATAATGCTATTCGAGCGATTTGATTGGCTTAGTGGCCATGGTATATGTGGAATAATTGTTAAATATTTTTCTGTTGAATTGCAAATAGGAACTTGCCTCTATCCAGGTATTAAGGACGTTGTTCTCTGGCTTAACAGAGTGGATGTTGTCGCTGTTGTAAAGGTGATTGACTGTTACCATGACAGCAGGAGGTGCATAAAACATCTCAGTAAAATTGAATACCTGAGAAGATAAAACACAACGGAATAGGGGATGAAAAAAGAAACGCGGTTTTTTTTAGGATTCCATATGTCATAACGCATCTGGATTGCCACTTTCAATTTTAGCCTCATACTCAGCAGATTTGATTTTGCCAAAAGGTCTGGATAGCCGACGGTGGTGAGTAGGCAGGTTTTAAAAAGGTTTAAGAACAACAACAAGAGTTTTAATTTTTGAAAACATGTCTCATCCGTACCCTCTGTCAAATAAGTTAAGGTATTCCTATCCAGTGGGTGCAACCTTCTTTAAACCAACAATTGCACCATGTAAAGTTAAAACTCTCTTCTAGTCACACATTGTCTTGTATTTGTTAATTATGCTGTTACAGTGGTTTCGTTTTGCATTAGCATTTTGATGTACTTTAATACTATAAATTCATCTTTGTCCTTTGCAATTTAGAACTGAAGAAGACAGAGGGTACTGTCAAAAGTCTAGTTGTTGTTCTTACTTTTAACAGGTTTGATTTGATTGGAGAAGGATCACCTTTTTTAATGATTCCCCTGATCTCAGGATTGGTCGTTCACAATATAAATACGTTAGATATTTAATCTTCAAAGAAAAGTTTGACCTTCTACGTATATGTATTCCAAATGACTACAAGATGCCTCCAAACGTGCTATTCTTAAAGCGAGACATTTTACTTTCTGCTGTCATAAATTCCAGTGTATTTGGGGCATAAGCCAGTGCCACGTCAGCATTACTTGAACTTTCTCTTGAGCTTTACTTCATACCTACTTCACTACTGATGTTTTATCTATTCTGTGCGTGTCCTGTTCAGGCAACATCGAGATTTTTTCTGGCCGGCATATATATGGTGAACCATGCATCACTATACATGAGTGCGTTTATGCGGGGACAACAGTGTAAGGAACGCACAGCGAGAGAAATAATGAAGGTTGATTTAAGTACGAAACCAGACCAGTGATTACTCAAAAATCATGTTAAACTATAAGCAACCACCATTTTTAACATTACTCTCTACAGCTCAAACCTGCAACCGAGTCCTGTTTATGACAGCAGATATCAAACATTTAACAGTTCACTCTTATACAAGGAAAAAATATAGTAGAGCAGACTTTTGACTGACTAACCTTGCAGAACGCAAAGTTATCTTGTTCCAAAGGAACCCCTACGTTTTCAAACTGAAGGTTTCCGTCGATTGTCAGCTGATTCACTCCTTGCGTAAACACCAACCAGTCCTGGAAAAGAAGAGTCCTCAAAATAAACAACAATTCATCATACACAACAAAAGCTACCTTTCACGCCCTGTATTAATACAATAATAAAATTGGAAATCAGAATACCCTATAACACGAACGTTTTAGTGAAAAACCCTGCACATTCAGAAGCGGAAGCATCGGCAGTTTTGGCATAGCGAAACTCTTGAAAGACGGGTAACTAGTTTTCAGTCTCCAAAACCTCACTTCTTAATTCTTAAATTCATTTTTGTTTACGACCCGCTCGCTTAGTTGGATTCCCTTCTATGTGGCTGAAGAAATTCTTACTCTAAGCAAAATATGGTGGCCAAATCCGACTAGATTTTAAACGCAGAAGATGAAAAGGATTTACGTAAAGTTATTTGGAGTGAAAGAATCATTTACTGGTGTAGACTTTTTTGAAAAACTTCAGGATAAATAAAATGAAATAAAATAAAATAAAATAAATAAAAAATAAACAGGAATTTCAGTGGAATCCACGGGGTGGCTCTTCTTTCCACTGTTCCCAGGTCGAATTGGATTTTGGAATTTGGATAAAGATCGATCAGTGTGGCAAGCGTTTTGAAGATATGTTTTTAAAAGCGCAAAACTATATGTTTATAGCCTCAAGTGTAAGACAAGCTTATTGAAATATGTCTAATTAAAAATTGTTTTTTTACGTGACAAAAATGTGGTCTCGGTTATTATTCTTTTTTTTTGTCTTTTATATCATTCTGTCGGAATGATTCAATTTTCCCTTGAGCACAACGCGCTTCGGCACTAAAAAGGACTGCAGAACTCCAAGATGGCTGATCCAAATAAGCCCTTGAAAGGATGACATCGTCGACATCAAGTGACGTCAGTTTTCAATTTTAGAGGTTCGTTATCAAAGCTTTCATGTTTTTGAAGTTACTGTGAACGGGGCGGGGGTGGGGTGGGGTGGGGGTAGGGAATAATCAATTCCCACTTACTACAGGAACTGAAAGAAACCGAGGATAAATAAAATCAAAATAATCAAAAAGATTTGCGTGGCCAGGTGAATGAGTAGGTAGCTCAAACACTCAGCTCTTGTCAGGTAAATTGTGCAAAGGATTAGAGCAGGCCAGACGGCGGAAATAAATAGGCCGGCAACATGTCCCTAGGTAAACATCGCTCGAGCTGATTTGGAGGGGAAGGGGGAGGGGAGGATATATCGCCTGGTTCTCCAAACACAAGCCCTATTTGAGAATTCATTCCCATTTTCATACCTGGTTTGTAAAACTCATACTCGTTTTCACACTTTCAGATCAAATGATTAAAACTTAATCCTATTTTGTATAAGACTAAACCAGCCCAAACCTATGCAGTTTATATAAGAAAAACGATCAGATTAAGCAGAGCTAGTTTTACGAATGTAAGCTAGTTTTGATACTTACCACATGTATATTCTGATGCTTGCCGTCAAATGTTTTCACTTCTCGGATACAGATTCGAAAATGGTCTTCCTGTAATTCTTCTATCCACATGTTCATGGCGTCCTGTTGTCTGGTGCTGCCAGCGTGACGTACGGTGGCAAGTACTTTGGGGACAGAAGGAAATCTCTGCAAAGCAAAACTAGAGTTTTCTCAAACTGTAAGACCGGTAACGAAGGTCATAACGAAACTATCCGGCTTTGAGTTAATATTAATCAAACTAAACTTGCTGGCTTGATTATTCCAGAACTGGTCTAAGTAATGTGCAAGCTGGGCGCCAAAGCTGAGCTTAACTAAGACCTTTTGTTTTCTTTTACAACGGATGATTGCCGTTTCACATGTTATTTGAACACGCTCCCACGCCTCTTTTAATTTTCTTGATCATGGTCAGAATGCAGGCAGCAGTCGATAATAATGCAGTCACCAGAAGAGAAATAACCATTGGGTAACTGATGCAGCCTGTAGTCTTAATATGACTCAAAGTCGAAATTACTGAGATTGGCAGCCTGAAATGCAGACTGTAGACTAAAGCTAATTATAACCTTAAGCTTCGGACTAGATTAGAATGAGTTACTTCTAGCTAGACCTCATCTACTGGCCATAGTTCAGTCTTCATAGTCTTCAGGTCAGTGCAAAGCTTCATTTATCTAGTATGCATACCTGTCTACAGTTTGCAGAGTTAACATTTTAAGCTGACCGTCGAGAGCAAAGCACACGCATATAGGAAATGTTAATTTGTGATTCCTGACCTGTGCAAAGTCAACTCTTTCACATTGTGTCCCGCTAGTAAATGTGTTGAAGGAGGCAGCGCCGTCAAGTGCACTAGAAGAGATGCCATTAAACGCAGTCCAGTTCACAACGAATCCATTGGTACCAATTCCTGATTCCAACACACAGACGCGGAAATTATTCTGCGTCACTTCTGTGGTCCACACTACTGCGGAATCATGAACACTGGGCGGTTCATTTTCATAGCTGATAGATGCAAGGACTCGAATATTTCCAGAGCTAGAAAATACTTGAGGGTACTGCACGGCTGCGCAATGGAACAAGTCAAGATGTGACACGGTGAAATTGACTTTTCCGTGTTGCAATAGATTTTGCCCTGAAACGAAAATTGTGAAAAAGGACATTAAATCAATTAATAATAATAATAATAATAATAATAATAATAATAATAATAATTTATTATTTATATAGCGCGCGAATCATAAACAGATGCTCTCGCGCGCTTTACAATAAAGATATCCTAAATAAATACAATTTAAAATTACAATGGCAAGGTCAATGGCTAAAATACAATTCTCAATAAAGGTCAAAGGCTTGACGAAATAAATGAGTTTTTAACCTGTCCTTAAAAGATTGAACACTTTGCGCGCAGCGAACTGCGTTCGGTAAACTGTTCCAGAGCGCTGGTGCGGCTACGGTAAAGCTACGATCACCCAGCGTACGCAGAGTCTTGATTCTGGGTGGTTGAAGGAGGACTTCGCTGGACGACCTAAGACTATATCTAGATACTGTCTTTAGGGTGATAAGTTCGCTAAGTAGGCAGGCCATATAAAACGCTATTACAGTAGTCGAGGCGGCTAGTAACAAATGCATTAACTAAAACTTGAGTGTTCTCAGAACTGAAAAATTTCCTTATTCTTCTAATATTAAACAAATAAAAGAAGGCGGCTTTACACGTCTTGTTAATATGACTGACCATCTTAAGCTGATTATCGAGCCAGCAACCTTGGTTTTTGGCTTCGGATGATGGCATTAATGTACGTGAGTTGACGAGCACTGTTGTGTACCATAACGGACGTAGCCAAATCGCTTTTCTCGGCTTTTATATATTTAGCTATTTTACGAAGTTTTGGTTAATCGTCGTTTCTCTTAGAGGGGCACTGTCTGCTGAAATATTCGAAAAGAACCCGGGCTTCTTTAACTTAAAATCGCTCCTAGAGCACCGAGAGGAAAATATGAAATCCATTCTCACAGAAGGAACTTGAAAAAGATGGCCAGCTTTTGTTGATTCTACTTCAGAAGTTGACGTTGACACCTAAAAAGCATAAACTGTAAACGATGAGACCCGATGGCTTTATGGTTATAACTGTACTAATTTTATTAGCATAATATTCTATTCTCCTGCAACGGTTGATCACCAAAATTAGTTGCACGTGGTGAATGATGGAAACTTTCCAAGCTTTCCATAAAGGGTCAAGTTGGCCAGCAAGAGCCAATTTTTTAAACACTACCCACAAATCCGTTGGGTCTCATCGTTCATGGTTTATGCTTTTTAGGTGTCAACGTTTTTGCAATCGAGTGTATATGTAGTTGCACACGGAATACCTTCTCAAGAATACTACTGATTAGTTTGAAAAGACATTCTGTTCAATTTGTAAAATTAGTGTTAAAAATAAGCTGAATGTCGCAGCAACTGGTGAAGGTCTATTTACATGCTGGAAATATGATATGATCAGGGGTTTAGAATATTAATGGTTTTATTGAACAGTGTTTTTGTTGCCCAAGCGGCGTGACCGCGTACTCGCGAGAATTGTGATAACGATAATTTTTCAGCTTTAATTTTTTTTTATTGTTACTCATCTTTTCTTCTCTTAAATTGATATTTATTTCTTATTCCATTTTCCGCTTTCATTGATAGAATGACAACCGAGACTACAAGATAGTAGCTAATAACGATTTTCTATTAAGAAGCACGACTACTCAATGTATTTTTATTTACTCAGTGTGTAGCTGTTATTTCATCATGGGAATGCGAATTCACACTGAAGGACTTTGTGAATGGACAAGTTCGAAATGGTAAAAACTAACGTAAACGCCGATCCTAAAAAATTATTTTCATGCACACTACTGCTATAGACAGCTACCAAAGTCCAAGCCCTCGTCCACGCCGTGGTAGCTGGGAACAGGAGGTAAGTAGGGGATTGCTGTTCAGGGTGAAGTATGGCGGGGAACTGGTTCCTCCGAGCCGCTTCGGTAGCCATGAAGGCCTGCTCAGAACCCTCAAAAGCCTGGCCAACGGGGCTCTGGTGAAGCTTGGTGAGTCCATCAATCCCCCCCGCCCCCCCACCTAAGTGGATACAAAGCGATTACAGAAACCACAGGAAACACGTGCAAAGTCACATCGGTCTTGGGAGGAGAGGGGGTCTCCTCGTGGACCCGTATGATGCTTTACAGGGAGAGGCGAAAGGAAGCTGCGATGCTTACCACCCTACTTACCCCCAAGGCAACCACACTGTTCGGTACATGGAACGTGAGGACTATGTATGAAGCAGGCAAGAGTGCGCAGATTTCTGCTGAGATGACCGCATACAACCTGTCAATCTTGGGCCTCTGTGAGACAAGGTGGCTCGAGTCTGGGTGTATACAACTGTCGATTGGACAGACCGTCCTCTACTCTGGCCATGACAGTGCAAATTCCCCCGTTCAGAGGGAGTTGGATTCATGCTGACGCTGCAAGCTGCCGAGTCTAACATAGGATGGAACCCAATATCATCCAGGATTATCACAGCTAGGTTCTACACTAAGGTTGGCAAAGCCATCTTTGTCCAGTGCTATGCCCCAACCAACGATGCGGATGGGAAGTAAAGTCGGAGTTCTATGCGAGGCTACAGGGGGTTATAGATGGAGTAGCCAGTAAGGACCTGATATTGCTCCTTGGAGATTTCAATGCCAAGGTTGGGAGAAACAATACAGGCTTTGAGACAATAGCTGTGGTCACACTATACGCACTTTTGCCCGAGGGAAAATTGATTTACCTAGGGAAAATTTACCTGAGTTCACCCGAGGTAAATTTATCTCGAGTTTCATTTTCCCCAGGTGAAAAGGTCACACTGAAGAAAACACTCCAGGTATTTACAAGGGACTGACAGAATTAAATTTCATGCCGCGTAAACATATTTTTTGCGCGCAAATCGAAAACAACATGTTGGAAAATCACGCAGATGAAAGAGAAATAGTTCTCTTCTTTTCATTACTTTTTTTTACGTTTTGCAACGAGCAAGGGGATCGCGAGTGGTTTTTCTTCAGCGTCTGATACTGGTTTCTGAAACGAAATATAGCCGATTAATAGCTATAGCAAACAAGGAAACTAAATCCTCAGTAAATTCAGCCAAATGGAACGTGTACTGATTGCAAATGATTTATACTTATACGTTCGCGCATCGATCTGAACCACGCCATCTTCTTTCTTTGACACACGCACACGCACGCCACAAAAGCGACAAAAGACTTGCACTTCGACGTTTTTCAAGTAAAACGTGACGCGATAAAATCAATTCTGTCATCAGCGCGTTTGCCGACAAGCATCTATTGGCTAACTACCTTGGGTTTTCAGTTTACCCCTTCAAAACATGTAGGGTAACGGTCAAGGGAAATTCTATTGTTCTCTTGGCATATTCAAGCATCGATGGGAAAAATTTACCTTAGGTAATTTACCTAGGGGAAAATCGGTCACACTTCTAAATTTAAGTTTCCCTAGGTAAAACTGTCAACAAGTCAAGTTTACCTAAGGCAAAAGTGTGCAGTGTGACCACAGCTACTCATGGGGAAGCATGGTCTTGGTGAAGTGAGTGACAACAGAGAGATGTTTGCTGACTTTTCTTCCTTCGGCAAGCTTGTTATCGGAGGAGGTGTTTTCCCACACAAAAAGGTCCACAAGGTGACTTGCGTTTCTCCAGACGACTGGACTGAGAACCAGATTGACCACATCTGTGTGTCATCCGGGTTCAGAAGGTCGCTGTTGGACGTCAGAGTAAAGAGAGGGGCAGACGTAGCTTCAGATCATCACCTTGTCATGGGCAGATGACGGTTGAAACTGAAGAACTTCAACACCGGCCAAAAGAAGACAAGTTACCAATACAACATCGAGATGCTGAAGGTGGAGTAGACAAAGAAGAGGTTCCAGCTTGCCATCTCCAACAAGTGCCAGGTGTTAGCAAGTCTGCAGGAAAGTGAGGAACATCTGAGCGAGGGGAAGGACTAAACAGCAGGTAACCAATTGTGACAGGGTATAAAAGACGCATGGAGGGGGACGTGTGAGGAGACACTGGGAAGGAAGTCCAAACAGTACAGGGCCTATGCAAGTGTGGATACACTGAACAAGATTGAAGTCAGGAAAAAGGCGAAGGAGGTGTTGAATCATAGCAAAACGAGAGTCAGGAGAGCAGACGCACAGGCCAAATACTCCGAAGCCAACAAGGAGGTCAAACGAAGCATTAGAAAATACAGACGGAACTTTGTAGACAGTCTCGCAAATCAGGCGAAGGAAGCAGCAGGCAAGGGTGACATGAAAGAACTCTATTCCATCACAAGAGCACTGGTAGGTAGTAAAAATATCCCGGACAGACCTGTCAGAGCCAAGAGTGGAGAATTGCTCACCCACCAAGAGAAGCAGCGTAAAAGGTGGGCGGACCACTTCAGGAAACTGATGAACAGACCAACGCCGAGCGAGATTCCAGACATAACACCTGCCGACACACTTTTGGAGGTCGATGAGAGCAGACCAAGTAAAGAGGAGATCAAGAAAGCCATTAGACATCTGAAGAATGGAAAGGCAGCTGGTCCAGATGGTATATCACTAGAAGCCATCAAGACCGACCTGGAAACCTCAGCTGAGATGTTGTACAACCTGTTTGGTAAGATCTGGGAATCAAATGAGATACCAGATGACTGGAAAGAAGGCTATTTGATCAAGCTCCCGAAGAAGGGAGATCTGAAGAAGTGCAAGAACTGGCAAGGCATCATGCTGTTATCAACTGCTGGAAAAGTGTTCAACAGGATAATCCTGAAGAGACTGAAAGCAGAGGTGGATGACCGTCTGCGAGATGAACAGGCTAAGTTCGGGAAGGAAAGGTCACGTACGGATCACGTAGCCACCTTGAGGATCATTTGGAGCAGTCTCTCGAGTGGAACTCTCCCGTTTTCGTGACCTTTGTGGAATATGAGAGTGTCTTTGACAGTGTTTTGGAAGCTGTTACGTCACTATGACATCCCTGAGAAATATATTGTTCTCATACAGAAGAGCTATGAGAAATGCACCTGTAGAGTTATACACAATGGAATACTTTATGAGCTGTTGGAAATGCTAACAGGAGTGCGCCAGGGATGCCTGTTGTCGCCCTTTTTGTTCCTCCTATCCATCATAATAATAATGATAATAATAATAATAATAATAATAATAATAATAATAATAATAATAATGACAATCTTTAATGACGAAACTTTTTCACTAAAAAGTGGTTTACAAAAAGGACCTCGAAAAATTAAAAATTAAAAATTTACAATGAATAAAAATGCTAAAAGATGCTACTAAAAACTAATGTATCTTATGTGTAATACAAAAATTAAATCAATGAATTAAAAATCTGACGCTTCAAAATATTTACATTATCAGAGGCTCGTATAGTTTTGTCCAGCGAGTTAAAATCACTTACAGCATGATAGCCAGTTCTTTGTTTACCCCAGTTTCTTTTAATGGATGGAATTTTGAGGTTTGCTTTATTTCTTGTGTTGTTACTATGCTGTTCTTGCTGAGTGACTAATGTTAATTCGTGATGCGTGAGACCATTAAGACATTTATATACATGTACGCATCGGCGCTGGAAGCGCCTTTTTTCTAGTGTTAACCACTTCAGTGTAGTTAACGCATCAGACGCAGAGGAATACAGTGGTCGATCTAATATTATTTTAGCCGCCTTATTTTGAAGCACCTGCAAACTAGACACTAAAGTTACATTATGTTTGTCTCCCCAAACTAAATCAGCATACTCGAATAAGGGCATAACAAGGCTTTTGTAAAAAAGGATGCGCGCCTTAAACGGTAACAAATGCTTAATGCGTCTAAGTAGGCCAAGCCTTTGATTAACTTTCCCTGCCATGTATTCGACATGATTTGTCCACGAAAAATCAGACTATATTAAGATTCCAAGATATTTAAAACAAGTAACATTGTTTATACAATGATCAAAGATTGAAACAGTTAGAGCTATTTTCCTCTGTAACTTCTTGTTACTGCCTATAAGCATGCATTTGGTTTTGTCCAGATTCAGTGTTAACTTATGTTCATTCAGCCATTTTGCCAGAGCCATGAGGTCTTGGTTGAGCTTTTCAGTCAGCTCCTGAGAGGAAGACCCATAGCAGTAGATCACCGTGTCATCTGCATAAAGTGATGCTTGACAGGCATCTAGAACGCTTGGCAAATCGTTAATGTAGATGACAAATAGCGGAGGACCCAGAATACTTCCCTGAGGGACCCCATGGGTAACTGGCCATCGACTGGGTAATGCGGCGCACGACAGAGGCAAATCGTGATGGCATACAGTGGACCCTCACAACCCGTCCTGAAGATCTGGACTTCGTCGACGACATTGCCTTCCTCTCCTATAACCATCAGGGCATGAAAGCCACGGTAACGCGGCTTGCAAAGATCTCAGCGAAGACAGACCTTAGAATCAGCAAATCCAAGACAAAGGTGATGAGGGTTAAGACCAGGAACGTGGATAACATCAAGCTGGATGGGGAAGCAATTGATGAAGTGGAGGACTTAACATACCTTGGCAGCAACATCAGCAAGGATGGTGGGTCTGATCGGGACATACTGGCAAGGATTGAGAAGGAAAGAACTGCTTTTGCAATACTGAGGCCTGTATGGAGATCAAAAGTGAAATTCAGAAAGACCAAGTTAAGGATATTCAACACCAACGTGAAGTCTGTCCTCATGTATGGTTCGGAGACATGGAGGGCAACCAAAGAAAACTGCAGTCCTTTGTCAACAGATATCTGAGGTCCATCATGGCGTCCACTGGCCAGAGGTCATAAGGAACAAAGAACTGCGGGAAAGAGCTGAACAGGAGAGAATCGACACCCAGATAAGAAGGGGCAAGTTTCGTAGAGCCAGCAGGCCTAAGATCATTTTTTGTGAAAGTTACGTCTTAGAATACACATGAAGCAAAACGGCAGCTCTTTAGGAAACTCCCATCCAGGTGTGCCTTCTGTGTCTTCATAGAAATATTTTCTAAATGATGAAAGTCCGAAACCGATAACTTTTGATCATCTGCTTGGTCGTGTATTAGATTATCAAAGTTTTGTAGAGCCAGCGGGCATGAGATAATTTTTATGAAAGTTGCGTCTAAGGATAAGCATGAACCAAACGACACTTCCTTAGGAAATTCATATCCAACCGTGCCTTCTGTGTCTTAGTGTAGATCTTTTCTAAATGACAAAAGTCCGAAACCGATAACCTTCGGTCATGTTTAGCTGCCAGGGCGTGTCAGTTAGATTACCAAATTTAATTTCCTAGAACCACCACGCATGAGATAATTTTTATGCTAGTTACGACTAAGGATAGACATAAAGCGAAACGACAGTTCTTTAGAACCGATCCAGCCCTACCTTAATTCTGTCTCTTCGTAGAAATCTTCTCTAAATGAAGAAAGTCCAAAACCGATCAATAACTTTCGATTCCGTTTCAGGTCAAGCATAAGATTAGCAAATTTTCGTAGAGTCAGCACACATGGGATAATTTTTATGAAAGTCACGACTTAGGATAAGCATGAACCAAACGACACTTCTTTAGGGAAATTCACATCCAACTGTGCCTTCTATGTTTTTCCTATAGATCTTCTCTAGATGACGAAAGTCTGAAACCGATAACTTTCGATCATGTTTAGCTGACAGGGCGTGTCAGTTAGATCCTGACCAAATTTTATTTCCTAGAACCATCACGCTTGAGATAATTTTTATGAAGGCTACGACTCAGGATACACATGGAGCGAAACGACAGTTCTTTAGGAACCGATCCAGCTAGCCCTGCCTTAATTCTTTGACTTCGTAGAAATCTTCTCTAAATGAAGAAAGTCCGAAACCAATCGATAACTTTCGATCATATTTCAGGTCGTGTATTAGATTACCAAATTTTCGTAGAGCCAGCACGCCTAGCACGCAAGGGATAATTGTTATGAAATTTTCGACTTATGAGGATGTACTGAGGAAATTCACATCCAGGCGTACCTTCTGTGTCTTCATATAAATCTTCTCTAACTGACGAAAGTCCGAAACCGATAACTTTCGATCATATTTAGCTGCTAGGTTGTGTATCATAAGATTGCCAAAGTTTCGTAGAGCCAGCACGCATAAGAAAATTTCTATGAAAGTAAAGACTTAGGAAACACATGAAGCAAACGACAGTTCTTTCGGAAAATTCACATCCAGTCGTGCCTTGTACGTCTTCATAGAGATCTTCTCTAAAAGTTACGAAACTCCGAAACAGATAACTTTCGATCATATTACTGTCTGCCAGGTCGCGTCAGTTAGATTACCAAATTTTCGTAGAGCCAGCAGTCAAGAGTTTTTTTTATGAAAGTTACGACTTAGGACTTAGGAATGTATATCCTAAGTCGTAACTTTCATAAAATTATCTCATGCCTATTAGCTCTACGAAAATTTGGTAATCTAATACACGACCTGGCAGACAGTAATATGATCAAAAGTTATCTGTCTCGGAGTTTCGTAACTTACAGAGAAGATCTCTATTACGACACAGAAGGCAAGACTGGATGTGAATTTCTTAAAGAACGCTCGTTTGCCTCATGTGTATCCTAAGTCATACCTTTCATAGATATTAGTCGATTATATTCTCCATCAATCAATTCTTGATTTATTGCTGCAACTCAGTGTAGCCAATCGGCGCTTCTCGAGGGGCTGTTTGGGCTGTTTTTTCAGAAAATAGCGTAGGATGGCGGTTTTAAAGCCTGGAGTTACTGAAGATATTATTTTGAATTGGCAATTTATGCTGATCACAAGTCATGGCATTGAGTCCGGACCAAAACTGGCCGCAACAATTTAACGTTCGCTGCCATTTTAATGTTACGCAAACAAGAAAACTTGATGGACAAGTGCACACGGTTAGCAACCTGGCACACCGTACCGATCCGAAGGCCAATGCCTTTCGCTCTACCAAACAATCAAATAAATAGATAAATAAAATCAAGAAGTTTTAAGCGTTAATTCTTGAAAAATTGAAGGCATTTCTATCATGCTGCTCGAAACTTCACCTCAGCTCAGCTAACTGATTCAAACTTGAAACATGAGCCTTTCACGAACTTGTTGTCGTCCGCAAAACCGAATTAGATCAATTCTGGCAACTCAATTTGTGATTAAAAAATGAAAAAAGACAGTTGCTATTTACTAGCCTTACCTTTACATAAAAAGGCAAACTGGCACAAAACCAGCAGCAAGGCTACCATATGAGCACTTGAAAAGGTTTTCATTTTTGCTTCGTGCTACCTTGCTCCTCAGGTGAAAGGCACTTCTGAAGGCCCCCTTTGAAACGTCCATATATACTGGCTCAGTCCAGAATTGATGAAAACAGCTAATACTTCTAAATCTTTTCTGGGCGAAACTTGTGAGAATCGGCGGTTTTATCAACTTGGATCAAAGAAAACCATGCAATAACAAATTAAAAGAACAGTGAGATCAATTGCGGATGAGTTCTGAGAATTAAGAACTTGATCCGTGTTAGTAACTTAATTAACGGTACAATGCACTCGTTGACGCGTAAAACCATTTTTGTCTCGGTAGAAAATTAGATCTATTTTAAAAGTACGACGCACGCTTTTTGTTGAAATTGAAGGTTTCGCACCTTTCCCACGTTTCCCCTTATGACCTTCTTTGTCTAGATTTCGGGAAAAAAGTTCCTTTCTCAAGATCAATAGAACCTGCCGCTGCATATGCGGAAGCTGAGAACATTTTCTGCCTTTGCAAGCGGTTTAGAATAAGATTGATTTCCTTAATTTCGTACATTGGATAATTGCATCTAATTGAGGCCGCGAGCCGCAGTTACACGTTTAAATTTTTGGCTGAAACTTGTGTGCAACGGCGCCGCGGAACAAGTCATTCAGCCGACGTTGCACCGTCTAACATGGTCGGTTTCGAGAAACTTTTTCGAAGTTCCGTTGCGAGACAAGTTTCACGAAAAGTACTGAGAACCGCTTTCTACTGCTGAAACGGCTTGCAACGGTCGCAGTGGTGAAAAAACAAGAGTTTCAGCGTGTAACACCCCTTCGTGAAAGTCGTCTCGTTCGCCGTTGCAAAACTTTTAAGCTTTTTAAACTTTTAAAAAATTTTATGCTTTAAAACTTTTAGCTGAAACTTGTGTGCGACGGCGAACGAGACCAGTTTCACGAAGGGGGGTTCAACGTGTAACGGGTTAGAAAATTTTAGATGAAACTTGTGTTCAACGGCGCTGCGAAACAAGTTTCAGCGGGCCGTTGCACTGTGTAACATTGTCGGTTTCGTGCAACTTTTTCGAACTTCCGTTGCGAGACAAGTTTCACGAAAAGTAGAACCCCTTTCTGCTGCTGAAACGGCTCGCAACGGTCGCAGTGGTGAAAAAACTAGAGTTTCATCGTGCAACACCCCTTCGTGAAACTCGTCTCGTTCGCCGTTGCAAAACTTTTAAGCTTTTTAAACCTTTAAAAATTTTTAAGCTTTAAAACTTTTAGCTGAAACTTGTGTGCGACGGCGAACGAGACCAGTTTCACGAAGGGGTGTTCAACGTGTGACGGATTAGAAACTTTTAGCTAAAACTTGTGTGCAACAGCGCTGCGAAACAAGTTTCAGCCGCCGTTGCACCGTGTAACATTGTCGGTTTCGTGAAAGTTTTTCGAACTTCCGTTGCAAGACAAGTTTCACGAAAAGTAGAACCGCTTTCTACTTCTGCAACGGCTCGCAACGGTTGCAGTGATTAAAAAACAAGAGTTTCACCGTGAAACATCCCTTTGTGAAAGTTTTTCGCACCGCCGTTGCACAAAAGTTTCAGCTAAAAGTTTCAACGTATAACGACGTCGCACACACTTTTTTGGCAAAGTAAAACTTAGCAGGTGTTTTTAAAGCCTAGTGTAAAGACTACCAGATTTTGCCCCACTTTTTTAATTGAGCGTATCGGTTAATTGTTTTCCTTAATTTAGTTCGACCCTGGTGTATAGTTAAACATTAAGGACGAAGACAAAACAACCCACTTTTATCAGTCTTTTTCTTTCAAACACAAAGAGATCATTCCTCAGAGTAGCGGACTAACTCATAACCCCGAGTGCCGATGTTACTGAATATATGAGCACCCCTGATTTTCGTTACAATTATTAATTGCGCCTATTTTCAGAGTAGTAGATCAAGGCATACAGCGTAAAACAGTTATAACCTCAGATACAGACACGCAGATTTTTTTTAGCTAAATTTATGAATCTGAGCAACGGCATTCAATGCTCGGATAAGAAGTTCCAAGATTCTGCCATATTTTCCGGTTTCATTCTCACTGGAGCCTTCGTAGGTTCTTTTTTGTTTTTTTATCTTTCAACTTAGGGCTCTCCCCCTCGCTGTAGAGAGGTAAATGTATTTGTTTTATTTTACTCAAAGAAGCCTGAATCAATCGCACATATAGCCAAACGTTACGATCTTAGCTGCAGTTACGGGA
This sequence comes from Pavona decussata, assembly GCF_977016875.1. Lineage (NCBI taxonomy): Eukaryota > Metazoa > Cnidaria > Anthozoa > Scleractinia > Agariciidae > Pavona > Pavona decussata. Next base: position 1,194,362 of record NW_028145547.1, read on the forward strand.
TTTTTAAGCCAAATTTTCCCAGCAAAACAACAACATTTTAAATATGCTCCGGTTAGGTGTTCCAGACGTTTCTCCCAAATTTACATATTTCCCGGTTTCACTGACTGGAAGCCCTGAAAGTTTGTACATTATTTTCCACTTTCAACAACGGGGCTTCAGTTTCAGACAGGTTAAAAAAGTTGACTTAGTTATTTTAATTAAAGTAGGTTGCATCGAACAAGGCATTAAAGAAAACATTGACATCTCACAAGTAGCTATGCCGATTCAGTTTCTGAGTGAAAACTTTGAGCTCCCTGTATTGCTAAAGGGATTAAGGCCCAGTTCAAACGCCGAACTTTTCATGAGCCGAACCCAATACCTTGAATTAAGTACAGGAAACGTTCGGCGTCTCAATAAGTTGAGAACGGCTATTTCAATTTGGAACGGCTCAGTCGTTCTTCCCGCCTGGCTCAGCCTAGAATTTCAGCTTTGGCCGGAACGGCTTTGGTTCGGACGTCGAACTTAATTCATCAGCCGAACCTAATGCATAAATTATTATAACGTATTTCAGATGCAGTCTCTCGTAGAGAGCATGTTTTGCTTCAAATAAATTAAGTTCTGTTAATTAATTTCTGCGTCTAAATCAAAAGGCGGGATTTTCGCGATTAGGGCCGACCTTAATTTGAGTTAAGTTTGGCGTCTGAACTGGGCCTATTAAGGCGGCGACACACTTGGCGATTTTATACGCCGATAGCCGCGATCGGCGAAATTTTATCGCCAGGTGTGCCCGGCGCAGCAATTGCGAATTTCGCCGCTCGCTGCGATCGGTGTATAAAATCGCCGATATCTGGCATGTTGGATATCGGCGATTTTATACGCCCTGCGGCGATCGGCAAAAATCGCAATTGCTGCACCGGGCACATCTAGCGATTTTCGCCGATCATGGTGATCGGCGTATAAAATCGCCGAGTGTGTCGCCGGCTTTAGGCCGAGTTCAGATTAAATTCGCTAAGTGTGCCCGTTTCCGCGATTTTCTACGCTCATCACTGCGAATCGCCAGGGAAGTCTACCCATCAGGTTGAGCAATTTCATCACATGACTTTTCCAAACTGCCACATCGACGCGATCGGCGAAAAAAATCGCCAAGTGTGTCCGCATTAATCGGGGGCGAAAATTGCAAGCGATTTTCGCTGGCCGGATCAAATTCGCCACGATCGGCGTCTAAAATCACCAGGTGTGTCGCCGGCTTAAGGTGTATTGCGTTCGACGTAATTATATTAGAGAACGCCATTAGGAACATCACGGCAACATGAGTGGTACGACGTGGGGGTAGGACACCAACGCCTACAAAAACGCCACTTAGAAATAAATGTTCACGTTACCTTATCTTCTTTGTGATTATTCCAGCCCGTTCAATTTGCACAATGTGAACGGATTATCCAGGAACATGAGTGAGTGGCAAGGGTGTTCAAGGCCAGAGAGAAAAAGGAAAACTTCACCGGCTTGTGCCCACGTTCGCGTTAAAACTTTCGACTGATTTGACGTCGTTGTCTTGCAGAGGACGGGAATGAAACGCACCAATTTTGTATAGTAACGCACGTACAGAGCCATTGTTTATCCTCCTTAAACCTTTTGGTTTTTTGACGTTTTCATTGCCATATATCACCGTCGCGTTTTCGTAAGGCCCGTAGTATCAATCAGTCGCGGATGTCACATGTCTTCCAAACATTTGTTTCAACTCCCCCACGGACACAGCACCACAATATCTTTAGAAAGTAGCCCCCTGATCCATGTGTTGTAAAAATCCCGAAAGTAGGTCTTTTTGAGGGAATAGATAATAAAGCAACGGCCTCGAAACTCAGACATCTTTATTTTTTGCGCAAACGTGAATGGTTTACCTTCTGGTGCAAATAAAATTACGTTGCTTTTTAAATGCTCTGCATGCCACGGCAACTTTTTAGCAATAATAACAATCGAACATTAAAAGCCACAAGAAAAAAGCTGTTTACATTCTTTATTTTCAACACGAGTGATATAGCTCCTTATAACGGAGCCTAGCAACTCTAACAAACGCTGGCATTACAAAGTAGTCATAAATCCCAGTGAATTACCTTCCCGACATTTTATATAATGCTCCCGAAAATATTCTATATTCGGAATTTGATTTTTCGGCTGAGGAGAGGGGTTTTCAAAGGTTTTAAATATGACCAGCGTGGTCCTGGAAGAAGACTAGATCGCGTGTCATAAAATGGAAAATGGAGGATTAGAGACGATGAAATCACCGGAATTACTCTAGCGGTCATGCGACATTAGTCTCGCCGGGATAAGTCAGAGTGATCTTGTCAAATTTGGATTTTGCATCTGAAGTGCAGGCTTTATGTGAACAAGACGTTCTCAAAAGCGTAAACAGTTTCTACTAAAACAAATATTTTATCCAGCCGGAGTCTCACATCAGTAAAACAATGTTTCTATCGCACAAATGCATGCACTGTGGTCAAGCTCATACTTTTAGCGAATCCACAAGTTCAGGGAATAAGAAGTAGTAGCAGAGAAATGACTTTCATCCTCAAAATCCAATTCTCCGCTCTGAGGATATTCTTCAAACGTTCCTTCGTTGTTCTTGGTGATTCAAATACCATGATCTGCTCTGTTACAGCCACTTCCTCCTCCTCCAAACATCATCACTGCACCGTCACCAGTACTCCACTGACACCAGAATCTAATGGGGCTGCTTCCCTTAACGTTGCCACTACAGTGGGCTTGACAGAAGCCTGAATTGGATCCATACAATCCTCCCAAATACACTGGACAACTTGCAAGGCATTGATCACTTGACCAAACGTTACGGTTAGAAAACTTACTACAACTGGATAAGTATGCCCGTAGAGTTTTTGCCAGAACCTAGACAGTTAGTGCAGAGCAGAAAAGTAGTAAATTTGAGGTGTATCTCGAAAACCAAAGACCCTCAACTTAAATTAGGAGTCACCCGTAAAGAACGATCGCTGATCATGGCTGTTTTGAAACACCAAAGAACCATCTATTGGTTGAATAAATAGTTTAAAATGAATTGCCGTTGGAACCTCTCGACCATATATTTCCGTCTGACTGTAACTATAGAAAGCCCTGAAAACATGTTTCTTAGTAAGCGCGTTAAAAAGCGCGCTTCAGGCGCGATTTGCACGAGAATGACGCGCGCTAAATTTCCTTGTAAAGCGCGCCAATAAGTTGAGTGCCTGTTTAGAAAAAACTTACAGAGCTTAACCAACGACGACGGCGACGGCAACGATAACATCGCAAAACAATGGGCTTTTATGCCCATTGATTTTCAATCACTCAGCACGTGCGTTTTGAATTTTGGTACATTTCTTTGCCGTCCAATGCAAAAGAAAAAAAAGGAGAATGAAATGGCCAAATTTAAGGTTTTGCGGAGAACATGAACACACGACGATGAATTCTTCATTCTCTTTCTTCACTCGAACGCCGCGCCTGCCAATTTGGTTCCTGAGTAGTTCGCTGTTTTTGTACAAGTTGGATGACTCGAAATAATGGCGAAGTCGCACAAATGAAATGAAGTAATACTTTCAAGGAATGTTTTCGTTGCCGTCGCCGTCGTCGTTGCTTGCGGGAGCGCGTGAAAACGATGCGGGAGGGCAGAATATTATGCGCTTCTACCAAGCAAGTCCCAGGCTAAGTGCCAATTGACGCGAGAGTTGAGAAGTCATCCTAACTTGACTCCTAACTTGTTTTGTCTTGTTATGTGACAAGACATTGAAAACATTATCGTGTATGCACTAGAGGTCCTTCACAAATACGCACAGCCTGTTATCCGTGCATATGTCAGTGTATACTAGGCACCGCAACCATGGACAGGTTTTCACCCTAATGTTGGGGCTCGTCGGGCGGTGTGCTCTTGCCATACCGAAACTATCCCCTTACGCAAGACGTAATGAGCAATTAAATTTGCGAAAAAATAATGTTATACTTATAGAGCAGTTGGGAAGAAATTTAAAGATAAGATTGAATTTTATGCTCTACTGAAAGTTGGTATGCAAGTGTCTCAGGCGGTTTAGTTACAATGAACTAATTCTTTCTTTCTTTGTAATTACATAAAAGATTGTTTCATATACTAATAGTAAACTAAGGATATACTACGAAAAATACATTTTATTCTACGACACTGTAAACGTTATTTTCAATACTTTGACAAAATTATGCCTGCACAAAAGAATACCAGTCAAACTTACTTTAGTTTGTCTCAACATTAGCGCTGCAGTGGCTCTAGGGTTTTAGTCCGCAATTTTCGAAACGTAATACATGTACTCTACAACTATAATTTACATCATAGTAATAAGTAATGGTACTTCTACAGCGTGCTTGGGTGAGGCTTGAATTTGAACTGTAACTGATACCGGGCATTCACAACTAGGCTATGGGCACGATAACTAAACTTACCCTAAATGGATGGATATCTACCTAGAGTTCTTAACACACTTTCTTATAGTAAAGTCACCACAGTGTGCATACTTGAAGCTAGGAGTGGAACTATACAATCCTCCAAATTGTCTAGTGTAGCTTCCAAAGCATCGATCATATAAACAAACCTTACCATAAGAAAACCCTGAATAACTGGATAAGTATGAATTCTTAACTATTTTATCCCGATTTTGCAATGGAAAAGGTTCCTACTCAAAACATGGCTTTACTACTGTCTATCTCATTTTTGACTTCAAGGCTTCCATTTTGGAAAACGGTGGTAGCTGTTGTGAAGTTCTTGCTTTCAGCGAATCCACAAGTTTAAAGAGTAGGAAGTGCTGTACGAGCTGTCAGTCTCTGCTCCAAAATCTTGCTCAGAGCCTGGCCATTGAAACGCCCCTCCATTATTCCTCTCAGTGATTCCAATACCATGATCTGCTCTACCACAGCTGCTACCTCCTCCACCAAACATCATCACTGACCCATCACCACTACCCCACTGACACCAGAATCCGATGCGGCTGCTTCCCTGAATGTTGCTACTACAGTGTGCATACTTGAAGCTTGGAGTGGAGCTATACCTTCCTCCAAAATACACTCGGCAGCTTCCACGACATCGATCATTAGACCAAATGGTGGTATAGGTAAACCTACCATAGCTGGACAGGAATCCCCTGAAAGTTCTTGAACCTAAGCAGTTGGTGTAAGTACGAAGTAGGGCGGAGTGCGAACTATCGTCGCTTCGTGTGATCTTGAGGTCACTTCCCCTGACTTTCCAAAACGCTTGTGATATCATATCATAGTTACTCGAGGTGCTTGTAGGCGATCCCCGCGAGGACTGGATGTCGTACCACCAGTAAGCATCGTCTCTCATCCAATTTTTTCCATCATTATTTGAGAACCGAGCAACCAGTGTCCAACCGCCTCCGTTTGCTGACATGTCACAGTAAGCCTGGAGAAACACAACGAGAGTTAGTATATAATTAAACAATTCAACTGCGCTCTTTTCCAAAATAATGTTGCTAAAACAAAAATAACTTATTAAAAAAAACTTAATTACCACATAAATTATGCCAATGAAGACAAAAATGACTGCCTAGCGATAGTCGCTCTTTTGAAGGCAATGTGACCATCCCTTAAAGACTAAAATATAAAAGCCCTGTATAAACACTAATTATTCCTTTATCGTTGAAATTGAACTTTGTCATGGTGAAGATATGATTTAACAATCATGTTTAAAGTGGGGAGGAATGAACATACATACATATATACTTTATTCGTCCCAAGAGGGCTTTTCAGATTAAAGGTACAAATAAAACAAAAATCCACTACGATTTAAGAGTAAATAAATAAAGTAAATAAATAAATGTCTAATATTAGCATAATCTTCGAAGTAATGGAAAGGGAATAAAAAGAAAAATTAAAATACTTTAATTGATGTCCTGTCAAGTCTCTATAAATTTTGAGATCAAGTCTTTCTTCAGACAACGTTTGAAGTCCTTCAGTTTCAGTTTTAACTTGAGGGCTGGGTATAAGTAGTGCCAAAGTTCTTGAACAGTTCTAAAGTAGAAGGTTCGCTGTCCTCCGGCGGTTCTGTACAGGAAAATCTGTAAAATCAGGGAGTTTCTCGTCGTGCTTTTAGTTTGATATCTGTAAAGCATTCCGTGAACGGTCAGTTGACTCTTTTTCGAGTTCATTGTCGAAAACAACTGAGCGGCTCAATTCTGTTTGAGGTCTTGGACGACTCGCTTGTAAATTGCGACCATTTTTAAATGTCAGCAGTCCTAGTTTATAATTTTTCATTTTCTCTTGGAAATAACCAAAATTTTATCAGTTTTTACGATCTTTCAGCAGTTTAAATTGCATGTTGAAATATAGTCTATCAGTTCCTTGGTATTCAACGTACCCCTGAAACAATTGTACAAAGAAAATAATGGTTTTCTGTAGTGATGGGATTGATTGGAGGAAACTACTTTATTCTAACTAATTTTAGCAAGTACTTCTTCTGTTGTGTTTAAGATTTTTTTTTAGTCTAAAGCATACCCTCAAACTCACTCCGATTATTCGTATAATGTTTATCTATGACCAAGGAAATAACCGTTCACTGTCGCAGCATCTCATGGTTTTAGATAAGTGGAAAAAATATTTTAATTACACTTCGTCTGCTTCCTCGGAAAGAGTTCTATTGTAATCAATCTCAGAATTCTCTACTACAATCATCGACAAATTTTCTTGGGAAGGTTACTCAACAAGGCAACAGAAAGTGGGTCTCTATTATTGACATCTGCACATTTATTACTTTCGTATGTTTAGGCCTTTGTTTGTCGTCACCTCTTCCCCCCTGCCCCCTCCCCCCCCCAACCCCTGTTCAATGTTGGATTCCCCACATCCATATACGCGTAAAGATTCACTTTTTAAGCTCAACATTGAAACAGGGGAGGGGAGGAAAGTCTAATCGAGGTAGAACTTTGGAATTTTCCCGACATTATTTTCGCATTGTAGGTTGTAAACGAAATTCAGTCATCCATCGGTTACGAAAGCTTAGCATTACAGGGAGTAACATTTTACTTTAAAAGGTGTTGCCAATCCGAGGCCTGCTTCTTTTCATTATAGAACGAGAAGAATTACTCACCCTGAAAGAGGAACCTCCAACATTGATGGTATACCGTCCATTTGATCGTGCCCCAGCTGAGTAGTAGTTTTTGCAAGATGACGTTGCACGAACTGTGGAAATATTTTGTGGAAGATAAACTTTTAAACAACGAAAAGGTTGAGAAAAAATACCGGCTAAACCGCGTTAGAGGTTGCACTAGAGGGTCATGAAACGCTTTTTTGATTGTAACCAACTCAATTTGCCTAACTTACTTCTTTTCACCTGCCATACAATCTAATTCTCAATTATGATGCCTTGTCATATCATTTTTTGTAGCCCTAAGGCTACGCTTACGCGAACGCGGCTTCTAGTAGACACAGTTTCATGACCTTGCAAACGCCTCGAAAACAATTATATGAATTTGATGTGTTTATATGGAGCAAACTTGACCGTTTTTGCTTCATGCATGGCGACAACGTTTCCAGGTACTTGCGATTTATTATTGAGATATGGGGGTGATTAAAGAGTAAACCCCCACTAAATACGCCTCGTGATTTGAAAGAGGAAACTACATCATAGCTGAAAAAGGCAGCTTAACCCAGCAATAATTAAAGTCGTGATCGTATACTCAAGCCTTGCATTCCATCTGATGGTCACCACTACGCAGTCATTTCTCCCGAAAATATCACTTTCAAGTCGATACCGGGGTTTCCCTCTTAATCGACAGGTGAAACCTTGCCGTTTTGAAAACTTTCCACTTTTGTTTGATAGCGTTTTTAAAACGAGCCGGCTCTGGCAACATTCTCGTTCGACCCCTTGTTAACATAAGGGGTGACCACATCGAAAGCAGTCCTGGGCTTACAAATTATCCCTTCGCTCGTGTAAAGCCTGCCTAAGTCACATGTCAGGCAACTTTGGTAAAGCAGTGATTTGCATTCAGACCCAGGGAGATAACAAGCAGGCTTGTGTGTGTACCAGACTGTATCAAAATGGTAAAATTAGGTATTTTAATCAGCAGCATGCGCAGCCGTAAGAAAGATGATAATCAGAATGTTATTAAATAATTGTACTGGGTCTAACTATATAACTAACTGTACTGGGCCAGAACTATTCGATCTTTTAAGGTTTTTAAAAATAGAATTAGTAAATTTGGACTTGTCAGGTTTTATATGTTCAACAACTATACCCGTCCATTGCATGGTACAAACAATATAGCTTTTATCTCATCTCATGGAATTTACTCATTGTGATTTCTTATTGTAAATAGATTTTACATTTTATCATTTAAGTTACTTGTATATAGCCACGATGTTTAGTTATTTCAAGTATATTTTCGTGTGTAATATCTGAAAACTAGCAGCTGGTGAGCTGTCTCACTAAAGCTAAGCATATTTACACAATAAACTTGTCTTGAAATTTGAACTTGAAACTTGGTCTTACCTTGGCAAAGCCTTCCTCCGTAACCACTTCTACACAGACAGGTAAATTTGTTCACCCCATCAACGCATGTTCCGCCGTTTTGACAAGGGTTGGACTGACACTCGTTTTTGTCTGTTAACAGATCATCATACAGACAGCTATTATCAATAAATAGTTATTACTAAACGTCTTTTCAATCGTCAGAAAAATGTCCACAGAGCTGTCTTGAATTCAACAGAGTTTTCGGCCCTTTGATGATCCTTACTCAGCCTGAAATTTCTGTAGTCTTCAAACCCCGACTTAAACTCGACGCAGACTCCAAGTAGCTATAAAATATAATGGTATTATGATAGCAGTCGAGTCTGTGTAGTTTAGCTGCCTAGCAACAGCCTTTATTGTCCCACCTTATTAAGTTATATTTTTCATTTATGTAGAAAATGAGATGCAGCTAACAACAGTCGTTAGTGTCCAGTTTCTCACCTTGACACCGCTTCCCAAAATACGGCGAAGGGCATGTGCATTTGTAGTTATTGTTTCCATCAGTACAAGTGCCTCCATTCAGGCAGGGATTGCTGGAGCATTCGTCAAACTCTGAAATGAGGAAACATAAAACCAGAAGCACTCAACATTGAAGCAAAACGCATAAAATGTTGTCTCCTGTGTTCCCAGATCGTGGTACTCGGCACAGGCTTAAAGAATCCTTAAAGCTGGCATTAAACTGTGTCTAAATTGCAAAGTCCTTTAAAAATCGATGATCCAAATGGCAGTGAAGTATGCCCAATCTTTCACTATCGTCTAAGAGAATGGGCCTTCGGCTTAGTTAAGACTGACCCATCCAGTTCCTACGGGCCCCGGATGGATTGAAGGTGAATCAAGGTATCAAGTCCATCCTCGATATACTGAACAAGTTTAAGTAAACATGGTGGAAGAATGAACCATCTCATCGATGATCAGGGGCGCCCAACGACAATATTGAAGCACAATAGTTATGAGTTCGTTTTTTTGTAATCCCACATCATTTTCTGGCTTTTGAAAACGAAAATTTGTTTAAACTAGCACAATTTGGTCTGTTCTGACTCTTACGCTGAAAATTTAAGCTAAATTCGGAACGGAACCTCGTGCCCCGAATTTACGAGCTTCCGTTGGCCTTTCGACAATACAGGATGGCCTTTTTTCATACCAGCTTTCCATGGCGTATATGCCCCTCCGAAAACAAAAAGGCTAGGGTTAGTTTCAAGTGGGACGGGTAATGTCTTTCAGAAACATATTCGGTATTCCTGAAAGATGGCATCTTGAAGTATTTGACGTTCACCAAATGGATTAACAACGCCAGCTTGCTAATTCTAGAAAAAGTTCAACCCTTTTCCCTATAGCGATTACTGTTGCAGCGTTTGTGTTAGTGAACCAACCTTGACACGTCCTTCCTTTATGTGTCCGAGGACAGACGCAGGTGAAGTTCTTTTCGCCGTTCACGCAGCTACCTCCATTTAAACACGGGCCACTGAGACATTCGTCATAATCTAGTTTAACAAGTCATAAATAAGTTAATGCATTTTAAGAAATAGTTTCTCGTCTTTAAGTAGGCGTTTTCAATTTTCTTTGTATTACGGTACTTTTTACGTCCTTTTCATGAATTGTTTGGAATAAGAGCACACTTATGGAGGCGAAGGAGTACGTGAAATATAATGAAGACCAATACCGATTTAAAGACATTGGAGATAAAAGAGATTCAGGTCGAAAGCAATCAATTAAGAAGATCAAGCATGACAGAATTTTTAATATTTATGGTACAGCATAAAGCTTAAAGCGGTAATATATTGAAACTCTTAACCAAGACAGATTATTTAAAAGGCAATGTTACCTTTCTCGCAGGTGTACTGATGACACGCAGAACAGTTCACGTCGTTCCACTTGTACCCATGCTGCACCCCGAGGGTGTAAACACAGTCCTCGCCTCTATAGTTGTTTGGTTGGTTTGGAGCCCAGAAGCGGAATTTAGAAGGAGATCCATCCACCCAGGTAAATAATCCTTCGTTAGTGATGTCATTCAAACCGATCCACGCCCGATCTCCATTGTGTCTATGCTGAACATAAACATTTTCTTCCTGACTTTCGATGCTGGCTAGATTGCTTCCAATAGCTCGACAGATTTTACTTGCTTTGGACCATGTTTCG
>NW_028145547.1:1210000-1360000 GCF_977016875.1 Pavona decussata
CTTCAGATTGCACATTTCTCGCTGGAACACGCATACATTATCGTATGTGGATCCACTGGAGGAACACACAGGATCTTCAAACGAAGGACAGTTATTCACACATAGACAGCGCGCGTCCCTGGGACCGAACGCTTTACATACAGCGAAGTATTTACAGGAAACATTGATGCAGGGATCAAGATCTGCAAAAATAAAAAATGAAAAAGAATATTTTTATAGACTCACTGTCAAGTTTCTCTTTTTTATCGTCACTGAAAGTAGAGACAAATGAAAAGTAGAAGACCTGAAGCCATCGGCGAAAATTCTTTCAAACGTTTTAGCGATGCGTTCGTGTTCAGTTCAGAATTCACCTTCAAAATTTAACTTCGAATCCTGGATGAAAACATTGTCTAAAACACATTGGTCAAAAGTTTAAATGGGGCTCTGCAGAAAGAATTTTGGAGGATGATTGTTGACATTTGACCTGCAAATCAGCGGTGAAGAGACATTTAGAGACGAGACTAAAACGACTGGAACTGAAGTGAACCGTATTCCAGCTTATGATTTTGAAAAAAGTTGTCAGCTGGAATTGATGTTAGTTTCAAGTTTTTAATAGTGAAAATTTGGTGTGAATCCACTCGCATTTGACTTCCAAACGTTGGCACCTGGTCTGACGCAATTTTACACCAATGACTGAAGACCACGTAATATTTTTGACTGAATAGTAAAGTAACTACTTCCGTTAACATTAATTCGATTCATGGTCACAAGTTATTTGAGAAAAGACGTAAGGATGAAAGTAGTGTTCGAATCGTACTTGCTTTATTTTGTGAAGAAAATTTACAAAGCTATAACCTCATACAAAACCTGTCGGTAACTTTTTGACAGAAAATATCTCATTCCGAGCCTTTAGATTTCAAAAATTAATTTTCTCGGGGAGGATGGCGCCAGAACCCCTAGAAAAGTTGCGCCCCCCGACGCTCGTTTTGAACCCCTCTCCCCCCCCCCCCCCTTCCCAGTTGAAAATAAGCTCCGCCGTCCTTGCAAACACATAACAACTGACATTATAAAATTCGTTAAAGGTGAACGTCTTTCGAGAAATTAATTTTTTAATACACCAATGAAAAGTAGACATTAAGTTGTTACTCGCCGTTTCTTGAGCTTCCGCAGTGCCTCAGAATTTAAATCGGGCGTCGCCTTCTTAATTAGCCATTTTAATAAGTTCTATCAATCAGCTCATTTTCAATTTCAATTTATTGCTTCCATCACTAATACATTGTTGTTCATGATAATTATACAATACTAAATAAAATAGTGATGAGGGAGTCTATAGAAAAGCAAAAAAATGCTTGAAGTTATAGATCCCTTTATATTTGTGTAATATTTGAGAGCAGACTTCTGTAAAATGTTCGCTGCACACGTCCTCGCAAACACATTTTCAAGTTTCTTCGGCAACCCGAATCTCTTGGCATATTAGTCGTAACTGTTCGACCCAGTTCTTTGCTAAGCTAGATCGTTTTAATCAGGCAAATTATTAAAGGTTTTTACCCCACTTTCTTTATCTGTAACGGATCTGTTTTTTATAGTTTGGAGCCCAACATTACGACATATTTAATTTCATAAGGAAAAAGAAAATTTACCTCGGAAACAGAATAAATACGTCAATGTAACTAGCTGCTTTGAGATAATCGCGACCGTTGCGTTGGACGGCAAGTGTCAGTCCAAAATGGCTAGACCTATTATGGTTTTTGAAGAGGAATTTCGTTTAGATCTAATGCGCTTCAGAAGTTCAGAAAACGGTAAGAAACTCAACTCAGTGTTTATATTTTTCTGGTGGATTAAAAAATGCGTGAATTCTGGTTTCTTTAATTTAGCGCTGCCGCCTACAGCGATAAGATGGCTGTATGCAAAGTTCTAGAATAATGCGAATGTTTAAATGTCACTGCAAGGTCTCGATTTCCAGAGGAATGATGGATGTGAAATAGAATCGTACCATTTGCTCTGGTTCATGCTGTACTATTAATCGTCAATGAGGTTCTTGCTAATTTAACTTCGTGTTAATCTTTTGTACATTACGTTTCAGACGAAAAGCTGGTAATTTAATTTAGAGTGAAGCAATGCAACAACAAGAGGGTATTACAAAAACTTAACTTTGGACTATGTTAAGGTATCGGTCTGCCAAACCTTATGTTCCTGCATAGATATTGATATTTCTAAAATAAATAAACAAATAAAGGTATAACGATAATTAGTTTCTGTTTATTTACCTCCAATAACTGCATAATCAACAGTAACAGGATCATGTTGTTTCGCCATTCCTGCCAAGTCTCTGACGCACACGCGAAAAGACGAAATCGTAATTTCCTGTGGCGACAAAAAAAAAACATTTGTACTTTCGACAACATTTTCGGTTCAAATGGTTGAAATGCAAATAGCGTGCAAATCAAACGGAAATATTCTGGAAAAGCCAGTTGCACAAAATTTCCATTCCGTTTTATTGCCTTCTTATACCATCAATGCACCATTGCGCAAAATTTTGATCTACTCAATGAGATTTCAAGCTTGGATCTGTAGGAGTTTCTCTTAATGTGAATAGCCTTTCCGTTTGACGCATAACTTTCCGGAATTTGCAACCAATAAATATAAAACGCTCCAGGGAAATAAATAACGCATTCAATCCAGTCAAGCTGAAGTGAATAGTGAGAATTCTCATGGTAAGGAGAAAGGAAAATATTGTACGAGCCACAGAGAACAGAGGACAGCAACGTAATGTATCAATTAGAGGTATTACGGCAGTCGGTGTATGGACTTTCTTTCGTCCTCCAGAAATCAACCTTGTGAATTAATTCAACTAGAAATATACACCGGACAGAGCCCTAACATTAAATCTTTATCAAGAAATGGAAAGAATTTTGAAAAATGGAATTGTAAGTCAATTAATTGTAAGATGGATTTCCTATGCCCAAATTACAAGCCATATATAAATTACAAGTGTAGGTAGGGCTCAGATTTACGCATATCTCTTGGAGTTTAATGCTGAGAACGACTTGGAGTTTTCACAACATTAGTTTGTTAGATTCCCTTCACGGCTCGCAAAATCAGAACTAATCAATCTGTAATTCTGTATGACAAACAAAGTTTTTTTTCTAAGAAACCATTATGTCATAGACACAACCGTCTATTAGACAACAGAGAAATTTTTTTGGTTGAATTGAAAATAGGAACTTGCCTCTATCCAGGTATTAAGAACGTTGTTCTCTGGCTTAACAAGAGTAGATGTTACCGCTGTTAAAACGATGATTGACTGTTACCATGACAACAGGAGGTGCATAAAACATCTCAGTAAAATTGAAAACCTGACAAGACAAAATATAATGCCATGAGACAGAACAATCCATATGTCATCTGGGGTGCTTACCATTTACATGGAAAACCCGGAAATTCCAGTTGGAAAATCAAATGGTACGCATCATTCCATTTGGAGTACTTCTGAAAATATGGGCTTCTGGTCAAAGTGATGCATTTTTATTACTCCTTTTGGAATTTGCAGCTGATATTCATACATTTTACATGTTATCCATCTTCTGTTAAGACAAGCTTAATCATTTCGTATTAATGCCGAAAATTTCCATCCGGGTGGTTTGCGTAAATGGTAAGCACCCCTGGATTGCTACTTTCAAATTTAACCTCATACTCAGCAGACCTTCTGAGGTGTGCAGGTCTTAAAGGGAGACATTTTACTTTCTGGTGAGCATATATCCCTGGTACCTAAGGATAAGCCAGTGTTACGTCAAAATTACTAGAATTTTCTCTCAAGATTTGCTTGATACCTAGCTACGTCACTATGTTGCATTTATTCCGTGTGTGCCCTGTTCAGACGAGACAACATGGAGCCGGATTGTTTCTGGCCGGCATATGGTGAATGGTGAACCATGCATCATTAAACATTGAATGCGTTTATGCGGGGACAACAGCGTGAGAAACGGTGCAGAAATTGATTTAATTACTAATCCAGATCAAATGACTATACAAACATCGTTTAAAAATTTAAGCAACTACCATCCTGTTACGTTACTGTCTGCAGCTCAAACCTGCAAGTCGTGTTTATGACAGCAGATATCAAACATTTAACACTTCTCTCTTAGACAAGGCAAAAACTAGTAGATCAGACTTTTGACTGACTAACCTTGCAGAAGGCGAAGTTGTCTTGTTGCAAAGGAGCCCCTTTGTTTTCAAACTGGAGTTTTCCGTAGAATGTCACCTGACTCACTCCCTGCATAAATGCCAACCAGTCCTGGAAGTGAAAAGTCCTTAAAATGAGACGGCAGTTCATCATACACATAAAAAAGCTCTACTTTTTTACGACTTGTATTTTAATACCATAATGATATTTAGAAACACCCCACAAAATTCCAACTTTTATTGAACAGTGACATCCTTTTCTCATAAGCGAAGATAGCACACACATGTGTGACTGTGATTAATAACCTCTTTCATGTCCTTGCATGTGAAAGTCTCCAGCCTGAACCCTTCAGTGGCATTGTGAAGTATTGAGCACGTGATACTTTTTAAATCTAAAATGCCCAGTGGAAAGGTTCAGTCAAATCTAGACCTTAGGTACACCAAAATCGGAAGCCATCGACACTCTGACAAAGGAAAAACTTTTGAAAGACTGGTAACTGGTAAACTCTCACTACTCCATGTTTGTTTACAACCGGTCCGCCATGTTGGATTTCCTCGTATGTGGAAAAAGAAATCCTTGCTCTAAACAAGATATCGTGGCCAGTTCCGACTAGTTTTAATGCACAAGATGAAAAATATTTACGAGGAAGTTATTTTTGGATGAAAGAACCATTCATTAGAGAAGACTTTTAGGAAAGTTTCAGGATGAATATCGATCAATGTGGTAAGCGTCTTGAAGACATGCTTTAAGTGTAGAACTCTGTTTAATACCTCAAATGTAAGGTAACCTTATTGAATTATGTTTAATTAAAAATTTTTTTGTATGTGACAAAAATATTGTCTCGGTTATTTTGCGTTATTATCTGTCGAATTGCCTCATAAACAATTCAATTTTCTCTAGCACACAGCGTGCAATGCACGTTAGCACTGAAGGGGCAGTGCTGAACTCAAAGATGGTGGATCCAACCAGGGACTGTTAATTTAATTAAACAAAAAATCGCACCGAAAGTCAAACATAATTAGTGCTTACACTTATAATACAAGGCATTTTGCCGTCCCGCGTTTCCTCTGTCATCCTGTGGTATACGTTCACTTTTGTCAAAAAAGTTGCCAATGACGTCGTAATTAAGTACGAAGCTCAAAGTATGTTGGCTTTAAATTGCCACATTACTTAGAAACCGAGAGAAAGAGAAAATTTGATCGGATGGGATACTGTACAGAAACCAATGCGGTCAGTACGTCAGTGGCTGACGATGATCAAAATTACTAGTTTTACGAATATAAGCTTGTTCGGAAACTTACCACTTCAATCCTCTGATGTTTGCCGTCAAATGTTTTCACTTCCCGGACACAGACTCGGAAATGATCTTCTCGTAATTCTTCTATCCACATGTTCATGGCGTCCTGTGGTCTGGTGCTCCTAGCGTGACGTACAGTGGCTAGCACTTTCGGGACAGAAGGAAATCGCTGCCGAAGAAAAATAGATCTCGTTCACAATAAGAACGTACGAAGATCAGGACGAAACTGATCGGCTTTGAGACGATATAAACCGGAACAGGTCTGAATAATGTGCAAGCTGGGTGCCAAAGTAAGACAATTTTATTCTTTCTAGGGATGATTGCATTTTCACATGATATTTGAACACGCTCCTACGCCTATTTAAATTTTCTTCATCATGGTCAGAATGCAGACGGCGATCTATATATTCTGCATTATACGGTCACCAGGAGAGGAATGACCAGTGTGTAACTGATGCAGCCTGTATATTCAAGGTCGAAATTACTGAGACTGGAAGCATGAAGTGCAGACTCTAGCCTAAAGCTGGCCTTGTGACTAGATTAGGATGTCTGACTTGGTTCAAGCTAGACCTAATCTCCTGTCTACGTAATGATTAGCTTTAGTCTTCAGGGGCCAGTTGTTCAAAGAGCGGATAACTTTATCCAGTGGATAAGTCGCTATCCGTCAGTTTCAATCTGTGCAAAGATTTCAGTATTTCCTCTTGTACAAGCGAATATGCACACTCTAACCACAGTTAAGTTTGGGAGTATACGAAAACCTTGGACAACGTTTTGCGTGAAGTATATTTTAGACCCTGAATAGTGCCTTATCCAGCGGATTAAGTTATCCGGCTTTGAACAACTGGGGCCAGGTTGCAAAGCATCATTTAATTAGAGTCTCTCTGCAGTCAATAGTCAGTAAGCATTTTAAACTGACTGTCAAGAGAAACGTACACACATATAGGAAATATTAATTGATGATTCACACCTGGGCAAAGTCAACCCTTTCACACTGTGTTCCGCTGGTGAATGCATTGAATGAGGCGATGCCGTCAAGTGCTCCAGAAGGAGTTCCACGAAATGCAACCCAGTTCACAACAATGGATCCGTTTGAACCGAGTCCTGATTCCAACACACAGACGCGGAAATTATTCTGCGTCACTTCTGTGGTCCACACTACTGCTGAATCATGAACACTGGGCGGCTCATTTTCATGGCTGATGGATGCAAGGACGCGAATATTTCCAGAGCTAGAGAATATCCTAGGGTATCTCACGGTTGCGCAATGGAACAAGTCAGGATGTGACACAACGAAGGTGACCTTTCCGCGTTGTAATAGATTTTGCCCTGAAACGAAAATTATGAAGAAGCACATGAAATCAATGTAGGTGAGTTGACAAGCAAGGCTCGGTGCACTAGAGTGAACGTAGCCAAACCACTTTTCTCGGCTAATATTTAGCTATCTCAAGAAGTTTTGGAAAGTCGCCGATTGTCTTTAAAGGCCGCACTGTCACGGAGATTTTGCCGACTTTGTTGGCAAAAACTGCTGAAATATTCGAAAAGAATCCCTTCTTTATCGCACTTAGGGCAACGGGAGAAAAATATGAAATGAATTTTCCGAGGAAGAATTAATTATAATCAGTATTGAGCAATTTTTCTAAAACCGAACAACTGAGGAACTTGAAAATTAAAAGATGGCCCCTTGTTGCTGATTGTACTTCGAAAACCTTCTTAAGAACATCACTGATTAGAACAGGTCGAACAGGCATTTTTATTGGCACACGGCAACAGTTAGCTAAAGTTAACATTCATCATCTTAAATGTTGCAAATGTATGGTCGGGAGTTTTGAATTTTAACGGTTTTCTTGAACAGATTTTTGTTGCACAAGCAAAATGGTTGCATACTTACTCACTTTATAAAACCAGTGACGGCGTAACCGCGTAACGCGGAGAATCGGCCTAAAGGAAAACTTTCAGCTTTTACTTTTTTATTGTTTACTTCTCTATTTTTCTCTTAATTGATAATTTTTCTCATTTTATTTTCTGCTTTCATTAATAGAATAAAAACAAGACTACACGGATACTAGCTAATAACGATTTGCATGCTACCTGAAGGAGCACTGACTACTCAAAGTATTTGTGTTTACTCAGTGTGCAGCTTATATATTTGATCATCGCAATGCGAATTCGCATTGAAGGCCCTCGTGAATAGATAAAAAAGTCAATGGCAAGCAAAATTTATAACAGCTAAACGGTTAACAATTAGCGCTAAAATAATTCCTTAATATCACTCAACCCTGAGTGAATGTTTGCGACAAAAACAAAGGGTGCGTTTCTCCTAAATTTCAAATAAATTTTTGGATGAAAAAAGAAAAGCGATTAGTGGAGTTTGATGTCTGAAAACGTTTGAATTAAAACAAGAAGAATAAGAAGAAGCAATACCTTATATACCGTGAGCAAAATATTCGCGGGAAGCTATACGGCTGGAAAAAATCTCGCACGAGCGTAACGTGATAGTTGTCACGCACTCTGAGTCTCTTTGTTTTCACATTGCGAACTTTTTTTAGTTCCTGGAGAAGTGGAGAAGAGGAGACAGTCTGCTACCTTAATTTTGAGCTATTCGAGTTTGTAAGATCTTTAATTTATTCTAGTTTTCTCCTGAAAACAGATGTTTGTCGCTTCATGTCGTAATATTGCGCCTCGATGTTTGTCCAAATAAATATTTCAAGCTCTGTGATGGGAAGCAAAATACCAGAAAATATATTTAATTTAATCATGAAATATTATCTTGATATTTATAAGTGCAAAATTTATCATGGTCTTAAATTGATTAATATTTTCGGAAGAAAAACCGTCCCCTCGTCCAGAAATTGCAGTGGAGACAATTTCAAGGCAGTCATCGTTAACATGTTTTTGTAAGTCTTTTCGCTGGTTATTTGAGGCAACGCCAACTCGCTTGAAATTTGTTCGCGGCTTGATTGTGTTCACTTACTAGGGCATTCGAAAGAGTACGAACTAATGTAAACTCCGACCCAAACAAGAAATAAATTTAGAAAATATTATTTTCATTCACAAGGTTATTGCTATAAACAAATCGTCGTAGGAAGGCTTTTATTTCAAAAGTGAAATGATCAAACAAAGGGAATTTTAGCCGGATCAGGACCAAATAAAAGAAAAGAAAAAGAATAGTGATTTGCGTTACACACTTGTTACGCCGTTATGCGTTTTATTAACAACCCGTATAGTCTAATTATGGGCCTTGGCCATGCTTGCGACACGCGTCGACCCTTATCGGATCACCAGCAAGCTATTGGTCGATTATTATCTCCATCAGTCAACTCTTGATTTATTGCTGCAACTTAGTGTAGCCAATCAGCACGTCTCGAGAGGGCCTTTTTGTTTTTTTTGCTTTGGATGGCAGTTCTCTGTTAAAGCCTAAACTAACTGAACACATTATTTTGAAATGGCAATTTCTGTTGATCACAACAAGTCCCCGCATTGAGTCCTGACCAAAAGTGGCCTCAACATTTTAACGTTCGCTGTCATTTTAGTGTTACGCGAACAAGAAAACTTGATGGACAATGAAGTACATATGGGAAGCAACCCGGCATACCGAAGGCCCATGCCTTTCGCTCAACCAAACTATCAAATAAATAGATAAATAAAATCAAGAAGTCTTATGGGTTATCGACAGAAGCAAAAATTTAAAAGACATTTCTATTATGCTGCTCGCAGCCTCAGCTCAGGTCACTACGTGATTCAAACTTCAAACATGAGCGCGAAAAGAGCTTACTGTCGTCTGCAAAACCATAGATCAATTCTTCAATTCAATTTGCGCAGACAGAAAGAAAGAAAAACAGTTGCTACACTATAGCCTTACCTTTACAAAAAGAAGCAAACTGGCACAACACCAGCAGCAAGGCTACCAAATGAGCACTTGAAAACTTTTTCATCTTAGCTGCGTGCGCGCTACCTTGCTCCTCAGGTGAAAAGCACTTATGAAGCAAGGCCGGTCCTTTAAAATTACTTTATAAAGAGGCTCGGTCCAAACTGACGAAGACAAATAATACCTCAACATCTTTTCTGGGTGAAACTTGTGAGAATCTGCCGTTTTATCAAGGTGGAACAAAGTTGACCATGTACAAACCAGTTAAAAAGAACAATGTGATCAATTGCGGATGAGTTCTGAGAATAAAGAACTTGATCTGTGTTAGTAGCTTAACGGTACAATGCACTCCGTGGCACGTGAAACTAATCAGTTTAAGTACAAAAATTAGACCCCTTTTAAAAGCACGACGCACGCTTTTTGTTGAAATTAAAATTTTGGCCACTTTTCTCACGATTTCCCATGTGACCTTCTTTGTCTCGAATGCGGAAAAAATTCCTTGCTCAAGATCAATGGAACCTGCCGCTCCAGATGCGGAAGTTGACAACATTTTCTTCCTTTGCGAGTGGTTTAGAATAAGATCGAATTCCTTAATTCCGTTCATTGGGTAAATTGCACCTAATTGAGGCCGCCTGACCAAGAATAAATATGTGTATGTAAGGGGAAATGGCAGCTCGCAGTTAGCAAACAAATTCACTCTCGGTTTGACCTTGGTTCAGATCGATCTGTTCTCCTTTATATTTATTGTGCCCCACTGTTTAATTAAGCATATTTTTTAATTGATTGCCTAAAGTTAGGTCTACCCTGGTGTACAGGTAAACAAGGACCAAGACAAAACAACTCAGTCTTATCAGCCTTTTTGTTTCAAACACAAAGAGATCACTCCTTAGAGTAGCAGATTATAAATCATAACCCCGAGAGTGTCGATGCTACTGAATATATGAGCACCCAATTTTCGTTATAATTATCAATTTAGCCTTAATTTCTCAGAGTTATATATCAACACATACAGGGTAAAACACTGATGATATCAGCTGCAGACATGTGGATTATTTGGTAAATTTCTGAGTAAAGAACTGAACGCCATTCAAGGCTCGGATTTTAAAGTTCTCCAAGGCTTCTGCCATATTTTCCGGTTTCATTCTAACCGGAGCCCCTGCAGACTTTTTTCATCTTTCAACTCAGGGCTCTCGGTCTGCAGAAGAGGAGTGTGGATCAATCTTCACATTAAGGCAAATATTACGGTCTCAACCGCAGTTAAGGGGATTTTAAAAAGAAAACTGATTTCTCAGCAAAACTCCGGTTAGATGTTCCAGAAGTTTCTACCAAATTTACATATTTTCCGGTTTCACTGACCTGAAGTCTTTGTAGATTTTTTCCGCTTTCGACAATGGGGCTTCAGTTCCAGACAGGTTAAGAAAGTTGACTTTTAAGTTGAATGTAAAAATTACTTTAATTAAAGGAGGTTGCATCGACCAAGGCATCTTACAGCAAAAACTTTACATCTCAGCTTCCTGTCTTCCTAAGGTTAACTTGACTATGGTTAACATGGTTAACATTCTTAGCTCTAAAGGAAGTTGGATTTCAAATAAACCAACAGGAAATTTCAAAGAACTCCAATACATAGCACAGTGTTGTAAAAAGAGCATCTTGACTGGAATAATTTTGGTGAGCGTAGATTCCATCAAAAATGCCTTTACGAGGGTAAAAGCGACCTACTGGCATCACATCTCAGATTTATAGTTCAGTATCACATGTTGTACACGATTTAAACACCAGTCATGCACACAAATTTCGTTTGCTTGGCCTAGCCTTCGATCTAGAACGAACTGGTTTAAGCAACGCTACCTTGACAGGTCTAGCATTTTTAACATCTGTGTTCTGTAATCCATTAATGGCCGTTTCATTTAATATTTACTGATTGTATTCAGATAGTTTATTTATTTTACCAGACCTTTCAAAGGCCGGGTGTATTCATAGAACATTCTGAGATACTGCAGTCAAGGTAACAACTTGATAGTTACACTACATGTGGTACTAAAATAACCAAACTTTACATCTGAACACTGTCAAACGTTTTTTTACAAGTTAGCCATAAAATACAAAACGACATGTTTTCAATAATTCGTTGTTTTGTCACTTGCCTATTGGACTTGGCAAGGAGGCGTGACCGTTAATCAAATTCGCGTATTCTAACTTGTAAATAAAGTTTGTTGGGTGGCCACGGTAAGGCGCGTCTCACTGTAACCGCTCAGTCCTTCTCTTTATGTGGTGTGATAGGTTTTTTAACCCAGTACGACCGTTTTGTATTAGTAAGTAATTTTAATTGTCGAGGCCAGGAATGAGTTAAAATAGCCTGCAAAGGATGAATAAGACATCTCGCCGGTCTTTGCTGTACATCTGACTCACTGTATAAAGCAGTAACATTCATCTGAAACCTCTGCGTGCCGTTCTTGTGCATCTAGCTCCTTGCAATGTTTCCACTCTGCACAAGGCCAAAACCAAGAAATACAGGAAATTCAGATGAATGTTGTTAGTTTTTGCTGCTATGACGCTATTCTGAGACAGATTTGCGAAAGCGTTAGAATGTTCCACGTACCAGAAGGCTAAAACGATTCGTAGTAGCCCTACCCTGCATGGACATTCTCAAATGATCAGCGGTTGCAGAAAGACGTCGTAAACATGTTTTTAAGCTTGTAAAGAAGTGCAGTTGAAGGGCGTTGCCACCGATATTTTGATGCCTATTTTACTTTTAACAACAAGATTCACATGCGCACAACTAGACAACGTGATCTGCTTCATTTACCTGCCGTAAGAACAGAAGTCACCAAGATATCCTTTTACTCAGATCGTGGATGCATAGTTTTTTTTTAATTTTTCTAGATAGCTTTTTTCAACTAACTTGTATTATATTGTTTTTTTAGTTTCTCTATATTGTAAATAGTGTTCAGTCTTAGTATATCTCCGTTGTTATTACTTTTTATAGTTCAGGGTATCTATTGATAGCAGGGTGCCTTTGTAAAAGCTCTTGAAGCGACTACCCTGAACTTTATAACTAAATAAAGGTGTCTGTCTGTCTGTCTGTCTGTCTGTCTGTCTGTCTGTCTGTCTAGCAATGAATCCTAAGAACGAGTGGAGCTATATCCACATTCCGCGCGCGGGCAGTCCGGCGTGGCCACACTATTACATAGGATATTTCGTGATCACTTACCTGAAGTCAGCGACCTCATGTGCTGGTTCAAGGATTCTTTCATGAACAGTTTGATGAATTGTTTTTATAATTTTATGTCGCCAGTAGCTTGGATTTTACAATGCGTCGAATGTGTGGATGAGACGAGATGCCTTCATTACACGACTAAGGTAGTGAGAGGGCCAATGACTAAAATCAACCAATCGAATCGCTCTATACCTTGTCCAATATTTCCAAGTATTGGACCGGGTATTGTCCCAAATGATCCCACGTTGTGTCCCGCTTTCAACTTAAAATCAAGGCGGCGGACGATGCAAGTTTTTGTCACACGCTGTTTCTGTTGCTGGCTTTCAATCAGTCCGATGTCCGATGCACTCAGCTCCAGCGATATAAATTTTGATGATTCCTACGATCCGTTTGATGAGATTTTAAATGGCAGAGAGACTAAATGGGCTTGAAGAACGAAAAATACATTTTTTTAATAGTTTTACGTCGTCAGTAACTTTGGATTTTACAATGCGTCGAATGTATGGCTCAGACGAGATGCCTTATTACACGACTAAGGCAGTCAGAGGGCCAATGACTAAAATCAACCAATCGAATCGCTCCATAGCTGGTCCAATATTTTCAAGTATTGGACCAGCTATTGTCCCAAATGATCCCGTGTTGTGTCCCGCTTTCAACTTAAAACCAAGATGCCGGACGATGCAAGTTTTTGTCAGACGCTGTTTCTGCCGCTACTGGCCTTCAATCAGGCAAAAGAAAGCTGTGAAATCAGTGAGGAAAACCAGCATCGGTAGATTGCTTAACGCCGATTTTTCCCGAAAACTACGTGATACGGCAGTTAAGCGGCCACAAAAATATTAAGCGAGTACAACTCGGCTTCTTTTAGTCACCAACGCCAGATATCCGATTTACTCAGCTCCAGCGATATAAATTTTGATGACATCTACGATCCGTCAAGGTTCTTTCAGTTTTTAAAATTCAGAACATTGTGACCTTCGTCAGCTGTTCAGGTTACTCGTCAAGCTCAAACGCTCTTGAAGCCGTTTCCGTTTGTGCTAATAATTTCATCCATAACGGGCTGCAAATCTCATTTCATTACAGGGGCGGTTAAAATTGTTAATAAAGCAGCTCTATTTAAGTGACCAAGAATGCTCATCATTAAAAGGGACGACGAAAGATTGAATTATATATTTCTGACTCGCCCTCGCGTGTTTGTTGATTGCTTCTTTCCACCGATCAACCTTGCAACGCCGATTTTGCCATTTTCTTGAGTTTCGACAAGCCAGACGAGCTCTTCATTTAAGACGTTAGTCAGGTTAGTTTTTATTTCCCAGGTGTTAAAAACCACAAGGCGTTAAAGCAGTCCACTTTGTTAAAATTTTTCTTTCTTCATTGAAAGATTTTCGTAAAATCAAAGCATTTCACTTTCGAGAAAAGTGAGTTGAATGAAAATGGTGTTAGATCAACTTTTAGCGTCTAGCCTCAGATATACCAAGAAATTGTTTGATTCACTTGATACACACTCAGTCGTTGTTCAAATGGTTGTGTTCTATTTCAAGAGCTCGCCCTACAGCTCAGCTTACAATATTCTCTACTGAAGGACTTCTCGCGTTGCTTATATGTTGGCTGGAGTATGATTGACAGCCTACTGTCAAAAACTTGTCAACGTAATATAGCTCCTTAGATTTGATGAGGAAAATGTACCTTTGTTTCAAAGTTTTCGTTATGTTCTTCGAAATGTCCAACCAAAATAAAGCAACGGGAGAAATATAAAGATTACAAAGAACATTTGTATCGATAAGAATCAGACACATTGACAATCGCGAGTTTGTAATATACTAAGTTGAAGTTTCAAGCAGTGTCCTTCGTTGTTGTTGTAAAACAACAACTTTCCAAGAAGAAAGGCGGTACTACAAGTCCACTCTTTTTTCCATAAATTACAGTGTACTAGTTACAAGTTTCAGTTACCTTATTAAAAATACAATACGTGGTTACAGAACAAAAAGTATTGACATTGATAGTCACCTTCAGATGAAAAGATTTAGCGATTATTATTATATTATTCAAATAAGTACAGTGAAAACTAACTTTAATGACAAAATATCAACTGGTATAAATTCGGTTAGAAACACTGAAAATCCTTACCAAACAAAGGGTGGCCATTTCCAGGCAAATACCAGCGAAAAGTTAACTTAAGGTCAGATACGATGAATAACGGCTTGACTAAATGTAAACGATGTATTGTTATTGAGGAAAAATCAATTTCAAACACTCTTTACGGAAGAATAAATTTCCAAAAAAAACACCTGCTTACACCAAATTTTTACCAGGAGAAAATAACATTTGATCACTAAAGCATAAATACAAAGATAAACCATTGAACGTTTTAATATTTTTATCCCTTTGATTCGAATATTCCCCATAAATAAGGCATATATGGTATCGCTTCCCAACACCGAACAAAAAATAAACCCAAGAAAACCAATGATAAAATAATACAAGTGTGAGTTTCTACATTGTTCCTATTTTCATTGTTTAACAATGGAAAGTAGGCTTTTTTGACAGTTTTGACAGTTGTTGATACGCTTCATAGATCTTTACTAAAAGTATAATCTGATTGGTTCAATTAAAAGGAAGTCAAACTGATTCATGGACTGTAATGGCTTATCCTAACGCTTGGTAGGCCCTGAATTACTATCGGGCCATTTTTTTGTTTGTTTTGTTCTGTTTTTCTTTTTGTTTTGTTTTGTTTGTTTTTTTTGTTTTGTGCGTTTGTGTGTGTGGTTTTTTTTTATTGGTTTTTTTTTTTACGAAATGTAATTATTCCATTTTTTCTTGGCTGCAGAGAGCAGCCGAGATCTACTACAACCGCCAAATAAAACCTCCGAGACGAATAGAACAGACGGCACTTTTTTCCAGCGTAGACGTTAATATTTAGTCAAATAACACTTCGAGACGCATAATTATTTATGGCTAAGATGGAACATCATAAGTGAAATTAAAGAACGGAACAAACATTTCTAGAATTCTATTGGCAAAACGATATCCAAGCTCTGCAAAATTTTACAAAAACAAAACAAACTACAACAAAAAAAAAAAAAAAACAAAGCACGTGGATATCAGTTTAACAAAAGACTAGCACAGGTTCTAGTTACGGTTTACTGATCTGCAAAAAATTCTAAATTGGGTTTTCTAATTAAAGCGAAATCTAAAAAAGGAAATATTATTCTAATTTGCTTCCATCATGCAACGTGGTATCCAGATTTTATAGCAACTTTATGAAACTAGAAGGTCGTCTAACTACACTTAATTATTTCAAACAAAGCAGGGCCATCTCCAGTGTCATAGACCTGATTCAGTTGAAAAGCTCCCACCCTTGTGCACAATTTGTTTGCCAAGCTTATCCACTCTCTCTTGGTCCTAAACCATCCACCCTTGCAAAGCGTCATGGTATGGATGCCACGGAATCCCTGAGGTAACCCAAGTCGAGTAACATTGTGGTCTTTGTCGCCAGCTTCTGGGTTGCAGCTGTTTACAATAACAAACTTCCCACCTTTTTCCAGAACTTTACTACAGTTTTCCACGATTTTGATTATCTCGTCGTCTTGAAACGTTCCCAAGAAATTCTTGACAATAATGGTATCTATTCCTTCTAACTGGGGAGCTTCTTTAAGGATATCTCCAGCAACTACCGTCATCCTTCCATCTGGGATGCCCTCTTTAGCCACGAACTCCTTGGCACGTTCAACAACATTGGGAAAATCCAACAAAATACCGTGGATATGCTCACATCCAGGCAATTTAAGAATATGAGAGAGAAACTGACCCTCTCCTCCCCCGACATCCATGATCCTGTTGCATTTGTCCCAGGGGTACACAGTAAACACACTTGGCTGTGCGCTAAGCAGCTCGATTTGGGATAACATGTTCATTGCTTGATCATAGTTATCTGCGAAATCGCATCTACCTTGCGGAGTACCCATTCCCTGTGCAACATTTTCTGGTTTCCTTTTATTGGGGCAATACTCCAATTCTTGAACTTTGTTCATGTACTCATAGGTGTTCATCCCATGAGCAAGTTCAAAGGCTCCGTCACCGTTCTTGATCGCCTCCGGAAAAGCCAACATGGCGGTCCACAATTCGTTGCTTCCATAATATCCAACCATGTGTCCCAGGCTCGGTCCTTTGTCCCTCCTTAGCAATTCCATCGCTCGATTTGCCTTAAATCGTTTCTCGCCGCTTATTTCCACTCCAATGCCCCACTGAGCCATGGTTCTCATCACCCTGTAAATCTGTTCGTCTGTTCGGCAACCTGTTTTTTCAGCGATGTCCTGAATGCTGACGGGTTCTTTTGATTCACACAGCAGCTCGGGGATGGCAAAGGACACCACGACACTTAGGCAACGGCTCTTCCACATTCCAGAAAACATGGATATAACGATGTTCTCCTCAGCAAACGCTTCTTTTGCCATGTTTCAAGGTGCCAAATTGTGAGTGTCTAAAGTACTTGGCCCTTATTCGTCGTTTACCTGTCCATGTAATAATAAATCAGTTCAAGGGTTGAATTAATTTGAAATAATTAATTTAAGTAGTGACACTCTAGGAGTATCCAATGGACCGCTCTTCAAAGAAAACCGCACTTCACCACTTTTAATCTCTGACTGTCATCGTATCACAATATCCCTTTTACTTGTGGTTCTTTGATTTACTGATCGGCTGATCCTGATGAAACACCAGGTCTCTCGGGAAAACAAAACTAACTAGTTTCCCGAGGGACCATACATTAAGTGCTTAGTATATATTTAGACTTTCCTTTCAACAATCACAGCAAAACAAACAAATGAACAGCTGACAGGGCAACAACTGCGGAATTGTATCCCGGTCGAAATACATTTGTATTTGATCAGGGCACGTGACCAAGAACCAACCAATCACAATGCACGTTTTGTTGAGTTTAAGTCTAGGTATATAATAATATTCCCCGAGGCGAAGTGGAGGGGAATATTCATGCAATATTTACTGGGCCAGAGGCGAATAATTGTTTTAGTATAATTACTCAGGTGATTATAAGTGAAAAACAAGAACCGTCCGAAAAATTTCGATTTTGTTTGTTTGTTTCACGCGTCAGTGAACAGAGGACCCCAGTCTACCGATCACGTGCTCAATGGAAATCACATGCTCAATCGAAATCACATACTCAATCGATATTCATCAGGAGACGAACACTACAGCACTGACTTTTGTGAATGTATGTTTAGTATCTCCGACACGTTTACCAAAATAGATGGAGAGTAACCAGGTTGTTTGGTGTAAAACAGCTCGCGATCAAAAGTGTTAGAGATGGCACTTTATCGCACAATTTCTTGTTGATGGCTTCGCCGGTTAACGGACTTTTTTAAATTGCCCTCGGAGATAAGCTGCTTCAGGTAGGAATTAAGTCCTTTATTGGCTTCACTAAACAAGTACACGGTTGTCGCAGATGAAAATTTTTTTGTTGTGAGGCGGTGACTTTAGATGGTGGTCGAGAGCCGCTCGAATCGACAACAAACTAGTTTTTAGATTATATTAAAAACTGCCGTCTTTTCTCCTCACTGAATCATAAAACTTAGACAGACATTTATTCATCTCATTTACTTCCACGAATCAGTAAAAGGTTCCGGCAATTCTACACCTTTTTTTATAAAAAAAGTTAACTCTTATTGTTAAAAACAGCAGAAAATCACGTTTCTGAATTCAGTTTTCACAGGACAAAATGCCAAATTGTTATTTTTTTGTTGTTGTTGTTGTTGTTTATGTTAGTCGATAACGTGAAAAGTTGAAAAAAGGTATCTTTTTTCAAAAAAAAATGCTGGTATTGTTAGTTTTTGAGTGAAAATAATATTACGTCAATATTGTTCGCTTTTTATGCATTTCCCTCTTTTCCAAAGCAAAGCTTTAGATAAAAATTTTCCTCTTTCCATTGCTATTATCGAAATTACAAAAACGTATCTTTTTTGAGGTTAGAAGCGATCTCATCAAAAAGGCTCCTTTTACACACTAAGGAATCATCTGATCAAAAGTACCAAAAAGGTACCTTGTTCGCAGCATTGTTTCATGCTGCTGGGATTGGCAAGCCATTTAAAATCCTTCTGACTGCCACCGCATGCGCAATTTGATGAATATTCACCAGTATAACAAGGATTCCGCCACTACAGCTTAGCTTCGCCGATACGCGGGTTTTCAGGCGATTCTTATACCCTGAGACTCCCCTGAAAACGAGTGCGTGGGAGGCTGTTCACGGCCTGGCATAACAAAAAATAAATCTGTATTTGCTATTTGACAGAAATGGAAGTTCAATATTATTACAATTATTGCATCGTGCCTTATTGGCGTATTTACCGCCGGGGAAAAAGCTGGGTATTGAATAGCCGATCAAAAACGCGAAAAGAAGTTCGAAAATACTGACTACCAGCCAGTTGGATAAAATGGCTCCTTACGATGTATGATCTCGTTCTAAGTTTTAAGCTAGATGCATGAAGAGGACTTCAACAAGAGCAGTAGCTACGTGCCTTGAGCAAAACATTGAAACGACGAAAGATTGGATTATATATTTCTTACTCGCCCTCGCGTGATTGTTGATTGCTTCTTTCCACCGATCAACCTTGCAACGCCGATTTTGCCATTTTCTTGAGTTTCGACAGGCCCGACGAGCCGTTCATTTAAGACGTTAGTTTTTATTTCCCTGGTGTTATAAACCACTAAGCGTTAAAGCAGTCCACTTTGTTAAACTTTCTCTTTCTTCATTGAAAGATTTTTGTGAAATCAAAGCATTTCACTTTCGAGAGAAGTCAGTTGAATGAAAATGGTGTTAGATCACTTTGAGCGTCTAACCAGGGAAATCAGCTCAGCCCCAAGAAATTGTTAAATTCACTTGACACACACTCAGTTGTTGTGCAAATGGTTGTGTCCTATTTCAAGAGTTCACTCTACAGCTCAGCTTACAGAATGGACCATTTCCGAGTTGCTGTAAACCTCATTATGAAAGCGAGGCTAAGTGGAAAGTTTTTGTTATGAAAATTAGTTTTCATTCATATGGAAGGAAAATTTATGAAAAGTTTTGCACTTAGCCTCGCTTTCACAGTGAGGTTCACAGCAACTCGGATATGGCCTATTCTCTACTGAAGGACTTCTCCCGTTGCTCATATGTTGGCCGGAGTATGATCGATTGACAACCTACTGTCAAAAACTCGTCAACTACTAATGTAGGCGAACGTAAGCTTTCCTTAATGATTGATTAGTTCGGAATTTGTAATAGGTACCTTCCCTTTATTTGATGAGGAAAATGTACCTTTCTTTCAAAGTTTTTGTTATGTTTTTCGAAATGTCCAACCAAAATAATGCAACGGGAGAAATATAAAAATTACAAAGAACATTTGTATCGATAAAAATTACACATTGACCGTTGACAATCGTGAGTTTGTAATATACTAGGTTGAAGTTTCAATCAGTGTCCTTCGTTGTTGTTGTAACTACAACTTTCCAAGAAGAAAGGCGGTACTACAAATGTACAATTAAGCTCCTTTTTCCATAAATCACAGTGTATGTGTTACAAGTTTCAGTTACCTGATTAAAAATACAGTGCGTGATTATAGGACAAAAAGTATTGAAATTGATAGTCACCTTCATATGAAAAGATTTAACGATTATTATTATATTATTCAAATAAGTACAATGAAAACTCATTTTAATGACCAAATATCAACTGGTATAAATTCGGTAAGAAACACTGAAAATCTTTACCGAAAACGAAAAAAAGAAGAAGGGTGGCCATTTCCAGGCAAATATCAGCGAAAGGTTAACTTATTTAAAAAGGTCAGATACGGTGAATTACAGCTTGACTAATTGTTAACAATGTATTGTTATTGAGGAATAACCAATTTGAAACACTCTTAACAGAAGGATAAATTTCCGAAACAAAACACCTGCTTACACCAAATTTATACCAGGAGAAAATAACATTTGATCAGAACTAGATCAGCATTACACTAAATCATAAATAGAAAGATAAACCATTGAACGTTTTAACATTTTTATCCCTTTGATTCGAATATTCCCCGTAAATAAGGCATATATTGAATCGCTTCCCAAAACCAAACAATAAATAAACCCAAGAAAACCAATGATAAAATAATAAAAGTGTGGCAGTTCTTGATACGCTTGATAGATCTTTTACTAAAGGTATAATCTGATTGGTTCAATCCAAAGTAAGTCAAACTGATTCCTGGACTGTAATGGCTCATCCATTACTATCGGGCCATTTTTTTTTTTTTTTTTTTTGAGGGGAGGGGGGGGGGGGTTAGGGGGTTTACGAAATGTTATTATTCCACTGGTTGGTTGCGGAGAGCAACAGAGATCTGCTACAACCGGCAAATAAAACATTCGAGACGATTGGAACAGACGGCACTTGTTTCCAGCTTAGACGTTAATAACATTTCACAACGCATCATTATTTATAACTAAAATGGAACAAGTCGCAGGATTACGTCATAACTAAAATTTAAGAACGCAACAAATACTTCTAGAATTCTGTTGGACAACACGATATTCAAGCTCTGCAAAATTTTACAAAAACAAAACAAATACAACAAAAAAAACAAAGCAGTTAGATATAAGTTTAACAAAAGGCTAGCACAGGTTCTAGTTACGGTTTACTGATCTGAAAAAAATTATACGTTGGGTTTTCTAATTAAAGTGAAATCTACAAAAAAGAAAATATAATTCTATTTTTCTTCCATCATGCAACGTGGTATCCAGATTTTATAGCAACTTTACGAAACTAGAAGGCCATCTAATTGCACTTGATTAGTTCAAACAACGCAGGGCCACCTCCAGTGTCATAGACCTGATTCAGTTGAAAAGCTCCCACCCTTGTGCACAATTTGTTTGCCAAGCTTATCCACTCGCTCTTGGTCCTAAACCATCCACCCTTGCAAAGCGTCATGGTATGGATGCCACGGAATCCCTGAGGTAACCCAAGTCGAGTAACATTGTGGTCTTTGTCGCCAGCTTCTGGGTTGCAGCTGTTCACAATAACAAACTTCCCGCCTTTTTCGAGAACTTTACGACAGTTTTCCACGATTTTGATTATCTCGTCGTCTGCAAACATTACCAAGAAATTCTTGACAATAATGGTATCTATTCCTTTTAACTGGGGAGCTTCTTTAAGGATATCTCCAGCAACTACCGTCATCCTACCATCTGGGATGCCCTCTTTAGCCACGAACTCCTTGGCGTGCTTCACAACATTGGGAAAATCCAACAAAATACCGTGGATATGCTCACATCCAGGCAATTTAAGAATATGAGAGAGAAACTGACCCTCTCCTCCCCCGACATCCATGATTCTGTTGCACTTGTCCCAGGGGTACACAGTAAACACACTTGGCTGTGCGCTAAGCAGCTCGACTTGGGATAACATGTTCATTGCTTGATCATAGTTATCTGCGAAATCGCATCTACCTTGCGGAGTACCCATTCCCTGTGCAACATTTTCTGGTTTCCTTTTATTGGGGCAATACTCCAATTCTTGAACTTTGTGCATGTAACCATAGGTGTTCATCCCATGAGCAAGTTCAAAGGCCCTGTCACCGTTCTTGATCGCCTCCGGAAAAGCTAGCATGGTGGCCCATAATTCGTCGCTTCCATAATATCCAACCATGTGTCCCAGGCTCGGTCCTTTGTCCCTCCTTAGCAATTCCATCGCTCGATTCGCCTTAAATCGCTTCTCGCCGCTTATTTCCTCTCCAATGCCCCACTGAGCCATGGTTCTCATCACCCTGTAAATCTGTTCGTCTGTTCGGCAACCTGTTTTTTCAGCGATGTCCTGAATGCTGACGGGTTCTTTTAATTCACACAGCAGCTCGGGGATGGCAAAGGACACCACGACACTTAGGCAACGGCTCTTCCACATTCCAGAAAACATGGATATAATGATGTTCTCCTCAGCAAACGCTTCTTCTGCCATGTTTCAAGGTGCCAAATTGTGAGTGTCTAAAGTACTTGGCCCTTATTCGTTGTCTACCTGTCCAGGTAATAATAAATCAGTTCAAGGGTTGAATTAATTTGAAATAATTAATTTAAGTAGTGCCGGACACCCTAGGAGTATCCAATGGACCGCTCTTCAAAGAAAACCGCCCTTCACCACTTTAATCTTTGACTGTCATCGTATCACGATAGGGACTCTGTAAAACGCGGATACGGACGGGCGGATTTACTTGTGGTTCTTTGAAATAATTCACGTAATTTACTGATTGGCTGATCCTGATGAAACACCAGGTCTCTCGGGAAAACAAAACTAACTAGTTTCCCGAGGGACCATACATTAAGTGCTTAGTATATATTTAGACTTTCCTTTCAACAATCACACCAAAAGAAACAAATGAACAGCTGAGAGGGCAACAACTGCGGAATTGTATCCCGGTCGGGATACATTTGTATTTGATCGGGGGACGTGACCAAGAATCGACCAATCACAATGCTCGTTTTGTTGAGTGAAAGTCTAGGTATATAATAATATTCGCCGAGACGAAGTCAAGCAGAATATTCACCAAATATTTACTGAGCCTGAGGCGAATAATTGTTTTAGTATAATTACTCAGGTGATTATAAGTGAAAAACAAGAACCGTCCGAAAAATTTCAATTTTGTTTGTTTTAAATTGTCATGCCTCAATGAACAGAGAAGCGCATTCTACCGATCACGTGCTCGATCGAAATCACATACTCAATCGATATTCATCAGGAGACGAACACTACAGCACTGACTTTTGTGAATGAATGTTGGGTATCTCCGACACGTTTACCAAAATAGATGGAGAGTAACCAGGTTGTTTGGTGTAAAACAGCTCGCGATCAAAAGTGTTAGAGATGGCACTTTATCGCACAATTTCTTGTTGATGGCTTCGCCGGTTAACGGACTTTTTTAAATTGCCCTAGGAGATAAGCTGCTTCAGGTAGGAATTAAGTCCTTTATTGCCTTCACTAAACAAGTACACGGTTGTCGCAGATGAAAATTTTTTTCTTGTAAGGCGGTGACTTTAGATGGTGGTCGAGAGCCGCTCGAACCGACAACAAACTAGTTTTTAGATTATATTAAAAACTGCCGTCTTTTCTCCTCACTGAATCGTAAAACTTAGAGAGACATTTATTCATCTCATTTACTTCCATGAATCAGTGAAAGGCTCCGGCAATTCTACACCTTTTTTTTTTATAAAAAGTTAACTCTTATTGTTAAAAACAGCAGAAAATTACGTTTCTGAATTCAGTTTTCACAGGACAAAATGCCAAATTGTTATTTATTTATTTATTTTTTTTTTGGTTTATGTTAGTCGATAACGTGAAAAGTTGAAAAAAGGTATCTTTTTTCAAAAAAAATGCTGGTATTGTTAGTTTTTGAGTGAAAACAATTTTACGTCAATATTGTCCGCTTTTTATGCATTTCCCTCTTTTCCAAAGCAAAGCTTTAGATAAAAATTTTCCTGGGAAGAAAAAAAACACGTTCGCAAATCCTACGCAGAGAAATCTTTGGACATCTTAAAATAATCTTTTAACAACCTGTTTCGATCTGTCTGTTCGAACAATAACCACGATTTCCAATCTTTAATGCCTAACAAGAGCTCGTACAGTACTTTTCCCGTTAATCAGATTATCCCGTAAATGCTCATGAATGTGAACGTGTTGTTTTGCCGGATGGTGTGTCGTACTAATGTACGGAGTTCCACTACAAACTCAGACTGATTTGGTTGAAAAACGAGAAGAAACATTCTATAGCGTTTTCGCTGTGTGACTGACAATAAGATATAAATTAATTCAAATTAATAAAATAAAATAGCCAAAGCTAGCATTTCTTAGAAGTGACAATTAACCAATAAATTTAACAGTATCAGCATCCTTTTTTCTAAAAAAAAAAAAAAAGAAAAGAAAAAAAGCCCCTTCCGCCATCCGCCATCCGCCGTCCGCCGTCCGCATCCGCCCGTCCGTATCCGCGTCTTACAGAGTCCCTCAACAACGTCAGCAAAACTGACCAAAAGAAAAGCGGGCTGTGGGAACGAGATTGTGTCAAGATTAGGGTTGCGGACCTCTCTTGGGCCCGCAATGACAATTTCGCATTTTGTCCTGTGAAAACTGAATTCAGAAACGTGATTTTCTGCTGTTTTTAACAATCAGGGTTACCTTTATATAAAAAACGCAGAATTGCCGGAACTCTTCACTGATTTCCCATTGCCAAATTTTTATTCACGTGAAAAGAACATGGTAGTTGGTATCTTCTCAGGTTCCATTGTCGGTTCGCATCGAATCTCAAATTAGTTCGTAGAAAAAATTTTTCATTGCTTGCTGCCCTTGAGTTTTAGAAAACAGTTGGCTTTGAAAATCGAGGACAGTGGCCAACGAGGTGGCTATCTTTTAAAATATTATTGTTCGAGTAGAAATGGATTCTGATTGGTTTACGAGGATTTATCGACCGATTTTGGCAGAACAATTTTACTGAGTGTTTTAAAAAATCTGCGAGTCAGCGAGCCATGCGAGCCAAGGTGCGAGCCATACGAGTCATGCGAGCCACAGTACAAATGTTAAGAATTTTCATTGGTTATCATGAGAACAAGAACAAGATCATCGGAACAAGATGAATAAGATCACAATATTAAGTTCTTACAGTAGGACAACACAAACCGACAACGCCTAGAAGAAGTTTCCGATATCCTGTTGGGCGAAGTGACTTTGCGTTTGCTACTTTGGCAGAGGAAACATCACTGGCCGACTGGCTTCGACACCATCGTTGCTATCGCGCCTGCTGTCACCACCACCATGACTTGTAGCCCTTCATCTTTTTTTACATTGGTTGACTTTTTTCTATAAATACCTCAAACTGTTTGCTGTTTGATCCGCATGTATTGAAATTGGGGCGTTGTAAGCATCCACTGGAATTTAAATTTTGGACTGGCTGTCTTGGACGTAAATTTTATACTGATTTAGGTCTTGTTTAAAGTGAAAAAAGTTAGATACAGTCTTTTTTTTTCACAGCGATCCCTTTAGCTGCCCCCGCCAGGAAAACCCTTTTTTTTTTCTAACAAAGTGTTTGAGTTTGCTGAGCTTTTGTTCTTGTAGGTTGTTCCAAAACCACAAGAAAATCGACTAATTAACTGAAAAAATATTCCTTCAATGAGCGATGAGAATTCCAAATAATTATTTTGGAAAATCTTTCAAGGTAAGGGCCAGTACGAGTTTTCTTATGAAAATAACAATTTTGTAATTTGGGCTGCCTGTGGTTTAGAATTTGGTGTGAGAGAAAGACTGACAAGCCTATGCCACTTCTTGGCGCGTGTTTTAGCCTTTTTAAATCTAGCTTCCACGAGTATGTTTTTCAGAGTTAAGTTGGTTTTTAAAGCCTGGGCAACTCCCAAGTATTTGTAGCGGGTTTGAAGGATTTGATAGACCCTTGGATTTAACCATCGTCTGTTCAATGAACATCACAGGTCATTTGTGTCTGGTGAGTTTTGATTTTCCTCTTGGCCCAGCCACTAAGCTCGATTAGCTCAGTTGCTATTTCTAAGTGGCTGTGCCCTCTTCCTTAGTAATTTTTCTTTCTTGAATTTATGTAACACTGTATAATTTCTGGGCACCAATAATAAAGATTGTTGTTGTTGTCTTTTGAATTCTCTTTTGTTTACAGCAGTGCGTCGACTGTGTTTTAAAGGCTTTTAAAGACTGTGTTTTAAAGTTTACAGGCCGCAATGTTTGGTTCAAGCTAAACAAGGTGTTTATGCCATAAAAAGTCATGACATTTAAGACAAAAAGCATCAGTGTTTCTGTGCAGGCCGGGTGAAAACAAAAACGTCCAACTGGAAACCGTGTCTGCATACGGGAGACCTGTGAGGGGTGTGCGGAGTTCGCCCCCGCAGGCAAAAAATCCTAGGCACGGCCCTGTTTAACTAGACAAAGTCCTTTTCAAAGTGCCCCCCTCCCCCTCCCCCTCCCCCCCCCCCCCCCCCTCACGGCTTCGTCTCCAAAGTATGACTTGGGATCCAAACCACATCCGAGATAATCAATGTTTGTTTGTGATGCCATATTCCACTGCGACCGAGGGAAGTGCATCATTCAGGGCTTTGTCGAAGACCTCAACCATTAATTTGACGTTTTCCGAATTTTGGTCGGGCTTTGGTACATACATACTAACTAATTTGACATTTTGCCGTAACACAGGATCAGAGTTGGTCATTTCTAATTCGGTGTAGTTGCTGGCAACACTTTCGCAACCATCTAAGCTTACAGGCCCCAGGGTAATACCCAGCCGTATTATATGTTCTGACGAAAGAATAACGTGATCTTCGCCCACATCCAATTTCAAAATTGGTCCAAGATGTTTCGCCCATATTTCATATTTGACGCAGCAGCAATAGTCCTGGCAACGGAAGAGGGATAAGGAATTTTTCACGGAATATTTCAATTTTAAGCACTTTTGTAGCTAAATTTAAACTTGTTTGTTGGTGAAATGATCGACGACCTCCCAGACAAATCGAAGAAAAAAACATGACTCGCGTGACTCGCATGACTCACATGGCTCGCCCGGTAGCTCGCATGGCTCGCTAACTCGCAGCTTTGGCAGAACCAATTTTACTCCAAAATCGAGATAGGGCGTGCAAAATAGGTTGCGGGTTCTTGAGTCCGCAACTAAAAAGACGTTGGGCCAAACTAATTTTTGCTATTCATGGTTAGCATAATCAGCATTATCTTTATTACATTTCAGTGTACATTGTGGAATCTGAAAAGCTTCACAATCAACTAATTACATTTGCACAATTCAAACAATGTTGGGCCATGTCCAGTCTCATAGACGTGATTAAGTTGAAAAGCCACCCTTCTGCACAACTTGTCAATCAAGTTCAACCACTCGCTCTTGGTTCTAAATCTTCCCGTCTTGCAGAGCGTCATGATATGAATGCCACGAAATCCGGGATGTAAACCAGTTCTGGTGACATTGTGGCCTGTTTCGCCCGCCTCAGGGTTGCAGCTGTTCACAATTATAAACTTTCCATTTTTCGCGAGAACTTGATGACAATGTTCCAATACTTTGATCATCTCGTCGTCGGTGAAAATTAC
Source organism: Pavona decussata (assembly GCF_977016875.1). Classification (NCBI taxonomy): domain Eukaryota; kingdom Metazoa; phylum Cnidaria; class Anthozoa; order Scleractinia; family Agariciidae; genus Pavona; species Pavona decussata. The sequence continues at coordinate 1,237,654 of NW_028145547.1, forward strand.
AAATAAATTCTTGACAATAATTGTATCGACTTCTTCTGACCGTAGAGTATCTTTAAGGATATCTCCAGCCACCCATGTCACCCTGCGATCTGGGATCCCCTCTTTAGCCAAAAACTCTTTGGCACGAGAAACAACATTCGGGAAATCAAACAAAACACCGTGGATATGCTCACATCCAGACAATTTCAGAATACGTGAGATAAACTGGCCCTCTCCTCCCCCGATATCCATGATCCTGTTGCACTTGTCCCAGGGGTATACAGTAAACACACTTGGCTGCGCACTGTGCATCTCAAGTTGTGATAACATGTTCATGGCGTCATCATAATTATTCGCGAATGCCCATCTCCTTTGCTTTGTGCCCATTCCCTGTGCAACATTAACTGGTTTCGTTTTGTCTAGCCCATACTGCAGTTCTTGAACTTTGTACATGTAGTCGTAGATGTTCATCCCATGGGCAAGTTCAAACGCTGTACCACCGTTCTCGTCGTTCTTGATCGCCTCTGGAAAAGCCAGCATGGCGGTCCACAATTCGTCGCTTCCATAATATCCAACCATGTGTCCCAGGCTCGGTCCTTTGTCCCTCCTTAGCAATTCCATCGCTCGATTTGCCTTAAATCGTTTCTCGCCGCTTATTTCCTCTCCAATGCCCCACTGAGCCATGGTTCTCATCACCCTGTAAATCTGTTCGTCTGTACGGCAACCTGTTCTCTCAGCGATGTCCTGAATACTGACAGGTTCTTTTGATTCACACAGCAGCTCGGGAATTGCAAAGGACACCACGACACTTAGGCAACGGCTCTTCCAAATTCCACAGAACATGGATGAAATAACGTTCTCCTCAGTGAAATCTGTTTCTTCCATGTTTAATGCCGTCACGTTTGTCACGCAACTCACGCAACAATACCGGACGTCCCAGCTTTCCTCGGTCATTTTAAACCAACATGGCCGACAACAACACGTAGCAAGCTGGAGCAAAGATGGTCAAAGATCCAAATGCAAAAATTCAGCTGCTTGTAGATCACGCGCAGCGAAAAATACCACAGTTTGCTGAGGTAAGCTTTTAAACAGGGCAATTGAGTTTTAGGTAATCGCGATCGTACAAAGTCATGTATACCGAAAGCTTTTATAGCCAATGGCTTTAAAAGCGGTATATTTTATGTTATAAACTTATATATAGGTATACAAGTAAGTATGGTAACTCGCTGTGAATTCTCCCACATGTGTTTAATACAAAAATACCTAAGTTTTTACCCCTTGAGAACTGAAATTGGCGAATTTTTGTTTTGTACTGTACCAACCTCTCCTTCCATCCCCCACCATCTGATTAATCCACTTCAAATATACAAAACAATTGAATAATTAAACGAAACGTACCTGTAAGTTGAAGGTTGATTGAGATTCTACCGTAGCATTTGCAGTAATGTAGATATCACATGAGATATCAAGTTGTGACCTGACTTCAAGCTCAGTCTTATTTTTTGAGGGTCCTATGTTCAGCCTCACATAAGAGCAGGATGTATAGGCATAAAGAAAATAGTTGAGGTACCAAAAGATAAGGGAGAGGTATAGGGAGGGATGTGATCTCTTTATTGCTGTAAATGCTGTGATAGAATCTCAATCAAACTTCAACTTACAGGTTAAAGTCTCGTTTAGTTATTCAATTCAGCCTTGCATTTGCATACATGTACATTCAGAGATCACTGACATGAGACTTGAGAGCAACATATGGGCCCTCAAAAAATAAAGAGCCAACAAAGAGCATAATAATAACATCATGCAACAAGAACATAGGGTTTAATAGACTTGACTAATCTTAAACATGGCCCAATACAGCATTAGCAAAGGTGACAGCAGACTGTCAGGATATTGGTTTGCGATAGTACATAGCAAACACTGAATTTGTGAGAGCATACGTGAACGTAGTATGTGGCGGCATGCTTATTGAGAGAGACAAATAATTAAGACAGATTATCGTAAATCTTTGGTGAAGAAATAAGTTACCGAACACCTTTACAATGACCAGAGAATTTAGACTTATCCAAATTAATGAACGAGACTTAGAGTATCTTTAAAATGTCTGACAAGAAGTTTATCGAAGCCAAGATGACAGTATTTTAAGACCTTTTAAGCACAGGGAACGGGACTTAGCATGCTTTACTGAAGGAAGCTTAATAAGGACTGTGTTCAGTTGCAGTTAAACATTGGAGTTGTTGTTGTTGTTGTTGTTGTTTTTGTTGTTATTTCTTTTTCTTTTAACTTTCTTTCTGTAGTCTGCTTTTAGTCGGCTAAGTTATGCAGGAGATTCTTAAATATGATAAATCTGTCTCTAAATAATGTCCGCAGATTATGAGACCAATTTAAAAGGAGGAGCATTTTTTCGTACCTTAAAGATCATACAGCAAAAAGTTATTTTTTGCAAGGAACCTATTCGAATCCAAACAATGAAACTATATGGAAAAATGAGTGGAGAGGTGAAATGTTTTCTTTTCACTTGGGACAACGCATAGCAGAGGTGTTTGCATTCTCCTATACCCAACAATGCAAAATAGAGCCAAATTAATTCATTTAGCAACAAGTCGGAAAAATAGTACTTGTGACTATTGCCCTAAAGGCCCTAAAATTACCTCTCTGTGACATATATGCACCTACATAGCCAAACAGAACAATGAGAATTTTTGCAGGATTTAAAGAATTGTCTCATGGATAACTTGGAAATTTCAAATCTTGTTGGTGGTGGTGATTGGAACTGTCCGCTCTCAAAAAAGGATAAAATAGGTGGATCAATCTGGAGGCCAACAAATTATAGAATTCTACTTATGACAACTAATTTTGGGGGACATCATCGATTTAGTAGATATTCAGAGATTCCGGCATCCAGGTGTCCAAAAATACACTATGTCTTATAAATCAAAATCTGTAAAATTAGGGGAAAAAACCCACACAGTGGAGCATCCAGGTCCAAAGAAGTGGAACAGAAATTTATCTCTGAGTGAGGAAAAGTGGGAAAAAATATTTACATCCCTAAAAAAACTCTGCAAAGAAACAAAACTAAAGGAATTTCATTTCAAGCTAATTCATTGAATTATGGTGACAAAAAAAAAGAGCTGTTCTTGTTTTGGCTGATGTCAATATTATTGTATATAATGTGGGGAAAAAGATTCTATCAACCACACTTTTAGAGATTGCTCCCCCGTTCAAGTCTTCACACAGAAAGTTATTGATTGGTTTAATACTGTAAATGGTTCTCAATTTAACCCGTCTGCTGAAGAAAAACTGTTTGGCATCCTTTCCAGATCATACGAAAACCGCTTAAATACTCTTCTTTTCATGAGATTTTCCTCCCAGATTTTATTATAAGAATCCTTCCAAAGTACATAGTTGAAGGCCAGCAATGAATCAATGAAGTACAAAAATGTCTCCTCCTCCTCTAAGACTAAAATAACTACAATAATAAATGAGTAATAATGTAAATGATTTAAATTAGCTTGTTACCTTAGCTTAAGCTACGCCATGTTATTGTATAACGTTTAACTTAAGTTACATTGTATTGCTGTAGCCAATTAATTGTAATATGTAAATAGCCGATTTGATGTATACAAGTACAACAGAAAGTAGAATAAAAATTGTAAAATAAAACAAACACTGAATTTGAACGCCAACCAGCAGGGTTTGAAATTAGCACTCACCCACTCGCCAATGCAAGTGTCAAGCCCATCGGGCAAGTGGAAATCACAGGTTACTCGCCCGGTTTGGCGAGTAGAATTTTCATCTTCAGGAAAATAAAACTGTAACCGAATGTTTTAGACAAAATGTAATCTAAACGTTGTCAGCAAAATTTACCCATTTCCTTTAGTTTCTGCAAACATTCTAAATACATTAGGTGAAAGGTGCAAAAATAAAATACAGTCAAAAAATGGACAGGTTCTGTTGAAGACACTCTTCCTCATTCCATGGACTATCCCGCAGACTATCCTATGGATTACCCCAGGGAGACTACCTAGAATGATAACCCTAAGAAATTGATATGTACATGTACATTTTCTTTCCCTTTACTGTTTGCGGATTGCATTCAAAACCATGTATTACAGGGGATTGTGCAAGTGACAGGAATCAACTGAACCAGAGAAATGAACAGAGAAATAAATAATAGTAAATAAATAAACAAATAAATTAAAAAACAGGAAAAAAACACTCAATGTCAATTTTTATGGAGATAATTTAATTGATACAAGGTCAAGAGACTTTACCCAGAAAAAGGACAGTACCCATTTGTAGAACAAATTGCTGCTGGTAGCCATATAGAAAACCTGCCACCACCTTGGATTTAAAATTTTGAGTGAATGTTTATTTCCCATACTTATAAAAGTACATACTGGAAAGTGCTACACATAAAATTACTTCGGGAGGAAGACTAAAGAAACCCTTGCAGACTTTTGAAACTAGTCTCTCTTTAATAAGTTACTTACAAAGTACAAAAAATCAGTCAGTTGGTATCAGTGGGTGTGCATGCTATGAGGGAGGATTAATTAATTATTGGGCCGAGTTACTTGATGTGACTGGCTGGAACTCGTTCATGCAAACACATAATGTGATTTGCCTCCTCAACAAGATCAGTACCGTGAACTTTTTTTTTCATTATTATATGGCAGTATGTTAACATCTGAATGTCAGATGTAAAATAAAAATCACACAAGGAGCTAGGCGGGAACCCATGACTAGCCCTGCGTTTAAATTTATTATTATTATTATTATTATTATTATTATTATTATTATTATTATTATTATTATTATTATTATTATTATTATTAATATTACTATTATTATTATTATTATAAATATTTTTATTTTTTTTCCTTTCTTTTCTTAATTTTTGTAATTTTAGTTGTTTTTAATGACCGATATAATCCGCTTATATACTTTTAATAAGAGTTGTTTTTTTCGTCATTAAGGACCACATTTTAACTTCCGAATATATTTTTAGCGATGATGTGATCATACGATTTTTATTACGAATGAGAATACTATTGTAACTTGATGAGATGTTTTTTTTCCTTTTTCTTCAAAAAAAATTGTGCTTGAAAATAGGTTTTAATAGCCCTGCTTCCTACTTTTAACTTGTAAATAACAATTTCCCTGGAATATTTTAATAAAGTTATTATTATTATTATTATTATTATTATTATTATTATTATTATTATTATTATTATTATTATTATTATTATTATTATTATTATTATTATTATTATTATTATTATTGGTGTTTTCATGAATTATTTACATAACTTGCGGACACAGGTCTGGGCTACAGTGTAGTTATGTTATACACTCAATCATTTTCATTACATTCAAACAGTTTATTATAATTTCTTTTTTCTTTTTTTTTTTTTGTTATCATGATGAAAAATAATATCTCTCAATTCCTTTCACTAGCACAATCTGCTTTGAAGGTTTTGAATTCAATCTGAGTCGACTCAGTGGTAAAGGGAAATTGAGATAAGTGTTATTCTTAAATGGAATGATCATTTCATAGTCTATCCTTGGGTTGTTAATGGGGTATTATCCATAGGGTAGTCCATAGAGTAGTCAATTTGTCTTGTATTGTTTTCAACTTGTCCATCAGCAACTGTTCATGTTATATGTAAACCACATTTTTTTTAGCTTCAAAGCTTATTAAGATTATATTTTAAATGTAATCTTAATTCCATGTAGCTTTAAGATTGTACAGAAGATCACAGTTGTTATTTGAAAGATTTTGTAACCCATGTGGGAGACTGGGAAAATCACTCCATATCCATTAGAGACCATTGGAATATAGTCAAGGAGAATTTACATATTTATTTTAATTTATGATCTGACTTACTTTACCTGAATGCTCTTGCTAGTCAAGAGTATTCAGAGTACTTTGCATAATGAGTGTCAGCTGCAACACCTGTGATCTCATCCGTTTAGACAACCTTGTTATCTTTTACTTTATAAGACAGTAAGTGTATTTTAATTTCAGTAAGGAAGTTACATGTAAGTCCATTCAATTCTGGTATCCAAAGGTGCCCTACATGATCTAATGAAATCATGCAATTATAATGTAATTTTACATTAACATTAATTATTGACATGTACATAAACCATTGTCTATTTTTAAGTTAATTGGAGAAAAGTAGAATATATAATAATAAGATTTGTTGTATAAACACAAGCCAGTCAAGCAATGGTTTTCTCATGGCTTACTGATTTTTCAAAAATTTAAGGTGGCTCTGAATCCAGTACCCACATTTTTTAAACTTTGCAAAAAGTTGTGTCTTGCCATGCTGATTAAGTACAATGATTCAATAGTTTAAACAAGAGGCTACTTGTATAGCCTTACTCTCTTGCTGATCGAAATATACTGGTAGGTGATTATTTACTTACAGGTATATAAAAAAAGTTCCTTACTGGCCGGTACTGTTTTCTCTACACTTGGATCATCCAGACTGAGAATGTTTAAAGGTCATTGTGACTATTAAGCGTGGTTCACTATTTGATGAAGTTGCCTAATAACTAGGCATTTGGTTGCAGATACCATTATTGTTTTTATCAATATTTGATTAAAAGTGGTAGAATGGTTGAATTGATTTGTCAATAATAAAGTCAGTGCTAGGAAGGGCTGGAAGCTGGTGCAACTGAGCCACCTTAAGGGACGATCCAGTTTTGATAGGGAAGTGGTGGTTGGTGGAATTTCATCCACTGACCCGATGTCTGTATAATAATTGTTACTTTCCTGAAGCCTTAGCCCCAACCCCCATTACAACTGCATTTTTGGGATCAGACTGGCTCCCACTTCCAAAAAAAGGAAACAAGATTATAACACTTAAAAACTAGCCCACCTGAATTCATAAATAAGGGCCCCCAAAATGTCATGCCTAGGTGCAGGGTACTTGCTTATAGTGGGTATAAAGAGCTTAAAAGAGGCCTTTAAAACTCAACAGCAAGTCTAAATATTGGGTCACTGGCCTGTTTTAGTTTCCGATCACAAGGCATGTTACATGTGACATGTAAATATTATACAACTCATCATTGTATCAGGGTTGTGATTATGGTACTCCATTATATTGTTTGTCCCTATGGTGAGATTAGACCATGTGCTATGCTGTGTTCATTTGCATAATATAAAGGTTAATGCTTTAAACAATTTCAAACCATCGTCCTGTAAAGAGGTTCATGACATCTCCCTTCCAAGATGATGCGGACACGCAGTCATGAAAACTTCCGACCATTTAAGGTGGCTGAACACAGTTTTCCAGTATACAGGTGTTGGTAAACATTATTTGAAAACTACGTACTTCTGAGAACCCGAAATTAGCATGGTGCAAGATTAACAAAGAAGAAATACATTTTGATACTTCTTGTTGAGCAAGGTGCCGTTGCCATGGCAACACAGCAAGCTATTAACCGTCCACAAATAATGGTTTTCCTTAATTTTTAGAAAATGCACTTGTTAGATTTTTTCCATTTTTTGTATCCTGAAAAACTCACAAAATACTGACACAGTGACGCTGCTTTCATGTTATTTTAACAGAGAGATCTCCTATAAATGTTGGTTTTGCACTTGAATGTTTTTTGAAGTAACCCTCTATTAGATTATGTTTTTGGTTTGTAGGCGAGTTACGCTTTTAAAAAACTACTGTTTTGTCAAATTTCACGAAATTCTAACAAGCGGTTCCTTAGAAAACAGTTCATTTCCATTAAAACAACCAGTCACAATTTTTTTACTCAAATGCGCATGCGTGGCTTTTAATTTGGTTTTCTCAGCAAAGATGAAAAGCAAACAAAAAGGCTTAGCTCATTGCGAACTCACTTTCTTTGTTTGGCGATAAATGAAGAAGGATTCACAAACGAGAAACTGAATTATTTTAAGGACGGTGCCTAATGATGAAGAAGTATTTTTGTGCGGTTTTTGACTATGCGGGAAAAGCAGATCTTAGCAAGGTCTATTGGAATCCAAAAAGAAAATTGGGGGTAACCACGCATTTTTCAGAGATAATTAAGCACCAATATTTCTAAAAAGTGCCAAAATATAAAGCAATGTATGGGATTTTTTTCTAAATTGAAGATCAATTATCTCTGAAAAATGCATGGTTACCCCCAATTTTCTTTTGAGATACCAAAAGCATTTGGTAAGTTCTGCTTTCTCCGTATAGTTTTAAAACGCGCAAAAATATTCCTGTATTAGTAGGCACCACCCATAGGAAACCCGAGTATCTCGCGATGCGCAGAACGTATGCGCAGTAACAATAGTAGGCACCGTCCTTAAAAGCAAAACTTACCTTTGTGATCCATTTGGTATAAAATTGAGGGATCGATAGTATTTGCTTACCACAACCCTAGCGCGTGCTTAATAGCATCACTAACAGAATCTGTAAAGCGCGTGCAAACTGTGTCCGGCCACCTTAAAATTTAAGGGGAAATTTTAATTTGTATTTTTTAAAAGTGTTCACTAATAGGGGTTTTAAGGCTGCATGATGGAATATAGAGTAGAAATGTTTTTAATTGAAGAGACTAAAAGTTAGTGGGAAACAACCTCATTCCCAGGGTCTCTCCTCTTCATGCTCCCTGGGACGTGAAGAGGAGAGACCCTGGGAATGAGGTTGAGTTGGAAAGTCTCCAAAGTGTTGATTTTGGGTCATTTTTTTGTGGGGGAGGGGGGGGGGGTGTGGGGGGGGGAGCACGAAAGTACCTTAAGTTGCACATAAATTTGCCTAGCTTCCATTTACCTAACGAACTCCCTCCCTTCAAACCCAACTATACTCTCTTGTCAGGCAATTTTAAAGAGAAAGTGGTTCTAAAAGCCAAGAGAGAAAACCTCACATAAGACTTTGTCAAACCAGCCATGTATCCGAAACTAATGTAGCTGGTCATTTATCATAAAGAGAGTCTTCCTTTTCTATTGTTGTCATGTAGTGTTCAAACTCTGAGCATCTGCAGATCGTAACTGGAGTTTCTGATCAAAATAACCAGTTACCAGCTTACTATTATGCCATCCCTGGTGTCATGGAAGTTATGCTTTTCCCCTATCCCCATCCAATCCCCTTACCCTCCCCCACCCCCTCCAATAAAAGCTCTTTATAGAATCCCAAAACACCAACAGTTAGGTGTTTCAGGATTCTGAGCGGGGAAAAAAGTTTAAGTGCTATCCCTGTTGTTTTTTTAGTGGGTAACCTGAACAAAAGCTTTTGGTATCAGAGGCACGTCTCAGGTGGTTTGCATGTTAACGCGTTAGTGAGGACCGTGCCAGAATTACCAGCTGGCTAATTGCAATTAAATTGACTCTTTGTTAAACAATAAAAATACGAACAATGTAGAAACTCGCACTTGTTGTATTTTACCTTTGGTTTCTTTGAGTTTATTTATCGTTCGATGTTGGGAAGCGATGCAATAAGTGTTTTATTTTGGGTTAACATTCTAATCCAAGGGATAAAGATATTAAAAAGTTCAATGGTTTACCTTTCTGTTTATGGTTTAGTGTAGTACTGATCTACAGCTGATCAAACATTGTTTTCTCCTGGTCTAACTTCGGTACGAGCAGGTGTCGCGCTTTAGAAATCAGCTATTTCTCAGGGAACTGGCTTACCGTCAAGAATTCTTGAAATTGGTTCAATAGATTGTTTACATTGAATCTTGCCTTAATTTACTGTATTTGACCTCCAGTTAACCTGTCATTGGTATTTGCCTGGAAATGACTATATTTCCTATTTTTATCGCTTTTGGTAGGGTTTCACTGTGTTTCTTACCGAATTTACATGTATACCAGCCAATATTTTTCTAATTAAAGTTAGTCTTAACCGAACTAGTTTGAATAATATTAATAATCTTTCAACCTTTTCCATTTGAAGGTGTCTGTTACAGTAAACACTTTTTGTTCTATGGCCACGTTCTGCATTTTTCAATTAGGCAACTGAAACTTGTAACCATGTACTCCGTTATTTATTGAAATAGGCGTGGACTTGTAGTACCGCCTTTCTTCTTGGAAAGTTGTTGTTCTACGGCCACTACGCTTGATGCTGCCTTTAACCTTTAACTAAATATCTTACATGCTTCTGATTGTTAATGTACAATTTTTATCGTTACAAAAGTGTATTGTAATTTTTATATTCCTACCGTATCTTTATTTTGGTTGGACATTTTGAGGAACGTAAGGAAAATCCTAAAATAAGCGCACATTTAATTTCCTCGTCAAATAAAGGGAAGGAACCTTTTTACAGATTCCGTTATCAACCAATCATAAAAAGGCTTACGTTAGCCTAATTTAGTAGGTGGTGAGCGTTTGACAGTAGGTTATCAATCATACTTCGGCCAACATAATAACAACGCGAGAAGTTCTTCAGTAGAGAATTTTGTGCCAGAACGGAGCTGTAAAGTACAATACAATACAATACAATATTTATTTCGCCATATACACAACATTTACAGATGGGAAGAAAAAATGAAGAAAAAAATTGAAGAAAGAAAATAAATGGCGAGGAAACCTGAAAGAAACCACGAGGCTTATAACAAGTCAGGCTTCCTCACTTAACTAATCTTATATTAGAATTACAATATGGACTTATGGTAAATTAACTTTGACCGCGCACACGTACACATACACATATTAAGTAAGTTAGTTAGTTAAGAATTACAGCCTTACAGAAGTTAATACCTAGAAAGAAGAAATTCTTTAAGCTTTCTTTTAAAAGAAGCGGAGGAGGGAGAACTAGTTATGTCAGAAGTTAGCGAATTATAAAAGTTTAGACCTTGAAAGTAAATTGAAAACTTCCTGGTGTTCGTTCTGCACAGTGGCAAGCGGAAGGACTGAGCATTCCTAGTATTATAATTATGGATTTGACTATTCAGTAAAAAAAAGTTATTGAATTTGGAAGGGAGTGTAGAGTTCTTGAATGAAAACATAAAAAAGCCTAATTGAAACGAATGGATATCATGAAATTTTAAGAGTTTAAGTTCCTTAAAGATAGGGCCAGTATGGGCAATGTATGTGGAATTGCTTACTATTCTTAACGCACGTTTCTGTAAGGTTACAATTCTTTGAAGGTTTGACTTATAGGTACCAGCCCAAGCTAAATTGCAATAATATAAATATGGAAGGATCATAGAATTGTATAAAGTACGAAGGGAGTGAGTAGAGAGAAAAAACCTAGATTTATGAATAATACCTATAGATTTGGATAATTTATTTGCCGTTGGAAGTAGACGTCGGCCTGAAGTAAAGAGCTGTTGAACTACCAGCTGAGTGTGTGTTTCATTAACCGTGTACATCAGAGCCGCTGATTCCCTGGTTATATACACTAATAGCTGATCTATCATCTTAACAAGTCAAAGACCGAGCTGATGTGGATCGGATCTAGACAAAAGTTATGCACGTTGAAAAGACCATCTCCAATCATGGCACAGGACGAAAATCCAAGTTTCCGTAGGAAACATGAAAATGCTCATTTACGGAACTAATTCATTTGGTATGTGTCACGTTTCCGTCATATGTTTCCTGAACGGAAATTCCGTTACATTAATGTTGTTAGATTTCTGTTGTTGTCTCTTTCCGTTACGTTTCTGTTAACGGATTTACGAAAAACCTAACGTTGCTCAAGGTTAACATGCTGATGCGTGTTTCAATGTCATTTCAACCGTAGAGTTGCAATTGTTTTCTATGTCTCTGACCATATAAATGTAAGATCAATACATGCTTTTATCTTCATCTAATCTGGTTGGGTCATCTGGTTGGTGACGGAAACATGAATAAACGACATGTATCCGCTACTGGAAACACGTGTTAGCCGTTGTGTTTCCGCGACTTTGTCACGCGTTTCCGCAAAGTTTCAGTTTGCGGATTCTTGGCATTTCGTCCCAACCAGTAGTGAAAATGTAGTTGAACTGTAAGTGTTACTGAAATGTATTTATATATATATATATTTAAAAGGTATAAGGTGTAATTGCGCCAAATGCAGAAGCAATCGTATTGTAAATGCTTTCTTTATATGTGATATTCCCAGTTTAAGGCCTGACTTGTAAAGGCTTGCGTGTCCAGAATTGAAAAAAAGCAGATGACTTGTACAGAACTGTCATCGTCGGATAGTACGGACGACTAGCATGAGCTGACGCAATCTTGTTCCATAAATGATCAACTCGTCTCCAACCAAAAGAAATTCCTGTTTATCGGTGTTAATGATATTCAAAAATAAATAAAAGAGTCCTGAATTTAGTGATCGAGACAAATGAACAGAAGCTAAGATCTTTTGAAGTTCCCTGCTATTTGCTTCAAACAAATTAATGAGGGGCTTTGTGACTTTCAGATGATGTTTGAAGGGTCTCTTAAGGACGGTGCCTACTATTGTTACTGCGTATACGTTCTGCGCATCTCGAGATACTCGGGTTTCCTATGGGTAGTGCTCACTAATTCAGGGATACTTTTGCGCGGTTTAAAACTATGCGGAGAAAGCAGAACTTAGCAAGTGCTCTTGGTATCCAAAAAGAAAATTGGGGCTAACCATGCATTTTTCAGAGATAATTAAGCAACAATTTAAGAAAAACTGACGTGCATTGCTTTCTATTTTGGCGCTTTTTAGAAATATTGTTGATAAATTATTTCTGAAAAATGCTCGGTTACCCCCAATTTTGTTTTTGGTTTTCAAAAGCCCTTGCTAAGAACCGCTTTCCCCGCATAGTCATAAACCACACAAAAATACCTCTTTATTAGTAGGCACCGTCCTTAATTTAGAAAGCAGAGGAAACTTAGCTAAATTGCACTATGGGGCATGCAAAGTTTTGCCCAAATGTATTAGAGGGATGGTGAGTTTTAGGATAGGTGGTGCTAGACTATCAACAGTACATTTTGAAAATGAAGGGTTAATTTGAATCATTTGGATTTAATTTAGGTGCTGCAGAAGAAAGAAGAAGACTTATAACCTGACTGTGGTTAAGCCAATGTTTATAACAACCTTACTGGGATGAAAGACACAAGCATCAAGACCGAACATTCCGAAATCCATTCTCCCATCAGCTACTCAATAGCAGGAACAGTGGGTGGCCTGATATCAGTCACTGTCGTACACCCACTCGATACCATCAAAGTGCGTCTCCAGACAACAGCGATCCTTGCCCAACGAACAAAGTTTCGTGGTACGTTTGATTGTATTGCACAGACTGTGAGGAAAGAAGGGGCGTTGGCCTTGTTCAAGGGTCTGTCACCGCACTTGCTAGTTTCTGTACCAGTTGCAAGTTTGACGTTTTGGGGCTATGGAATGGGACTCAAGCTTCAAAGTAAAGACCAGAACTTTGATGCACTAACTCCTTTGCAAATTTTTAATGCTGGTTTATTTTCTGGGACATGTGTAGCGGCCGTAGTTGTGCCCTTCTTCCTTGTCAAATGTAGGATGCAAGTGGAGCAGATGTGCAGTGCAAACGTGAAGTACAAAGGGCCAGTCACATTAGCGTTTCATATTTTTCGCACTAATGGCGTACGAGGGCTATATAGGGGGCTCTTTGCAAATCTGCTAACGGCACCCGCAACTGGTTGTTATTTTGTGTCTTACGAGTATCTAACAAGGGCGCTTCTCCCAGCTGGTACTTCACGTGATGATGTAGGATTCCTTCCGGTTCTCGTTGCCGGGGGCGTTGCTGGGACGATATGGTGGTTAGTGGGCCTTCCTGGTGATGTGTTGGCAACGCGTATCTGGACAGCTCCCGACGGGAAATATCCACGGGGAGTTAGAGATGCGTTGAGGGAGTTGCTACGTAATGAAGGCGTGTTTGCCTTGTATAAAGGCTTGGTTCCAGTGCTGTTAAGAGCATTACCTGAGGGAGCGGCATTATTCTGGGGCTATGAGATCACTTTGAAGGCTATTAATTGGATGTCTAGGACCTTTTCACTATCTAGTGAGTGATTTTGATGAAAACATAAAGCGAACGTAATCAAAGAACGAATTACTACCAATTATAGGTTGTAGGACATAACAATAAAAGTTTTACATATAATGAAGTACATTACAGAGTTGCCAAAAACAGCCGCGAAACTGCTGAAAGTGGCATATCTTACGAAATGATGTTCATTCATTAAAGAATTGATACTTAATTTATTATAACTAACTATGCTATAGTAAATTTAGAGTACACTCTGAGTTACACATTACAGTTACAATTCTGACAATAACTTAGAGGTCAACCTTGCTGTCATACTCATGCCATGTGACACGTAATAGGGTGGTTCACTATGTATATGGTTCACTCTGTATACTGTGCGCTTAGTTTACTGATTCCGCCCAAACCATCCGGGTGGTGGTGCGCTTATACAGGCAAATAACAAAGCTTGATGACAAACCAATCAGAAAAGAGTGGTGTCACAAATAGTAGAGAGTGACCAGCATAAACTAGCTAGCCTGCTGCCCGCGCACAATGACAGTGGGAGATATAATTTTAGGACTAGGCGTATGTTTTCAATCCCGAATGTGAAAGCAAAGAGGTTTAGAGACACTTTCATAATACACTTTGCAATTAAACAACAATTATAAATAGGAAATTAATACTAGTGTAGTTAGGATTTTTATAGTTTGAAATCTTAAACATGCTGTATGTAACACAAGTAATTCAGCTTATAGCTGCAAGTTGTGTTTTTTTTTTTCTTAATGAAAGATTTTTCATCATCATCACCATATATTATTTATATACTTTATTTATTGGTGAAGTAAAGAACTGCTGGGCTGGATTGAACTGGATTCATCGGGTAGGTGGGCACTGGGCATTCTGCACCTTTAAATAGCGTTGCTATCTGGTATGGGTTTACATCAACAAGTTGGCGACAAATAACCTGACTGGTTCCTAAACTCGCCAACTTTTTTCCCGGCCTTAGTGGGGTTGGCAAACTCGCATTTGACGTATGCAAGTTTGTGTCATTGCGTTGTGTGTTTCAAACACCAGAGAGAAGAATAGAACAAATCGCCGTGAAAATCGGATTAAAATTATTTTTTGGAGATTTGCTGCGTGTGATTTCTAGTTCGCCGGGTTCAATGTACTCTTTGAGATGCAAGGCTAACATTCATCAGTCCCTTTTTGGCTACCTTCTAGTCCATACTCTGTAGAGGGTTTGCGAATATGCTCTTTCACTTTACCATCTCTAAGCCTGCTAAGCAAGAAGGGCAACTCACATTCTCACAAGGATACGGTGAGATAGCTATAGTGGTTCAATTTTATTCTAGTTTTATTTTCCACTGTTTCAAACTCATTATCATACTTTACTGCCGCCCACTTTGTCATAATCTCAATACAACTGACGATAATGTAAGCCACAACCAAACTTGTATTGTATTTTTATTTATTTATTTGTTATTTTGTTTTTATAGCAAACCTCAGTGGTGGATCCAGACCTTCGAGTTGCGGGGGGGGGGGGGGGGGGGAACCCGGCTCTGGAACGCTCGACTTGCTTCTTATCGTGAAACGAAATCTAGGCTCCTCGGCCCTACGGGACTTGGGTTTGGAATTAAAAGTAAAGGGGGGGAACTTCCCTAGATCCACCTCTGCAAGTGTTCGCCAGTTCACCCGGGTATCGAGTCGGACTCTCTTGATGGCGCCAAATGCAATTAAGGACGGTGCCTACTATTGTTACTGCGCATACGTTCTGCGCATCGCGAGATACTCTGGTTTCCTATGGGTGGTGCCTTCTAATACAGGAATATTTTTTCACGGCTTAAACTTATACGGAGAAAGTAGAACTTACCAAATGCTTTTGGTATCTCAAAAAAATTTTGGGGGTAACCATGCATTTTTCAGAGATAATTAAGCTTCAATTTAGGAAAAAAACCCATACATTGCTTTATATTTTCGAGTTTTTTAGAGATATTAATGGTTAATTACCTCTGAAAAATGTGTTGTTACCGCCAATTTTCTTTTTGGATTCCAATAGCCCTTGCTAAGATCTGCTTTTCCCGCATAGTCATAAGCCGCGCAAAAATATTTCGGTATTAGTAGGCGCCGTCCTTAATTTGTTTTCATTTCTACGCCCATTTCAAAGGCGACTATAACAGTTTGTAACAAAAAGAAAAAAACAAAAAAGTACGATTCAACCATATTCCTACTCCAACGGCAACTGGGAGTAACTTTAGGGGAAAGCTCAAGTGAGATAAAACAAATTGATCAAGAGATGGCACCGTATCTGAGCCTCCTTTCATAGTTCAACCGTGAAATTACTGACAATTATTCCATTTTTTTAAGTTACGTCACGAAATATTGCCATTCACTGATTCACGTGCGACAAGATTTAAGCCGAGAATAGCTTTAGTTCAAAAGCAAAATTACAATTTTTCAACAGTTAAGTCATGAAATATTGCCTTTTGTGATTCACGTGAAGACTGAATAAAATAACTATTCTATTATATAAACAACCCTTACATTTATATCATTTGACATTTTTACGACCTTGAAAATGAAGTCTCGATGACTTCGAAAAGGTCGGATTTTTCTCTTACTTTCATTATTGATCGTATTTCAAAATACACTCTTATTAGAACCCTTACACAAATGCAAAATATAAATAGACCACCGCCAACTTAAAATGGCTAATGTTAGAGCTGCTGGTTTTTAACAAATGTTTTCGTTATAGAACAACCTTTTATGTTGTGAGCACAATAAAAATACCCCAGAGTAGAAAAATGCATCCTAACAGCTTTCCTATGCTTAATGTGTCCCTCTTATTGAAACACACTTTTAGATTCATATGTATTGATTATAACTTGCTCGTGCTTTTGAAATAAATCTTCTTGCAAGCACAGCTACTGTTGTAGAACCCATCAATATCATCCCTATTCCGCCCCCAGTGACAAATTTAGACGCTCGAGTAGCTTCCTCTGGCACAACCTAAGAAAGGAGAACAGGACATAAGATTTGCTTAGTAACAACTTGTTATAGCCCAAATATGGACTGATAGCGACTTCCAGTGACGCCTTTACATGATGCGATCCGATCTCACCCCACAGAAGAATTGAAAACCGCCATGAGACTATGTGATATGTGCGGTATAAAAATACATTACCTTTACCATTACCCTAAGCCACCATTCACAAACCTTTGTGTTGGCTTGCGTTCATTTTTGTCAATCTCAACCGCGTACGCAACTAGCTTTCGGCAAGCTGGTGTGACTGTTTGCTTGAGACTGGACTAAATATCTGAAACTAAATATCTTAGAGCTGATCATTTTGTGAATTATCCTTAAAGGGAAAGTATCACGGGAATTTAGTCGTATAACAAAAACTCCAGAACGTTTTCTTATCAACAGAAACCTCAAAGTAGTGCTAACATTTGTTGTAAATTATCACCCCAATGTACTAAGACTATTGATGAGTGTCTCTGGCCATAGATGGACTGGTTTAGAATGGACTGCAACTTGAAAAAAGTTAGGCTAGCTGTTTTCAAGTACTCGCGTTTTCGTTCCCGAAATGCACTGGAGCAGGTCATAAGTTGTTCCTTTTAAGAATTCAGTTGATTTCTTTTTCTTGATGTTCTAGAATTATTTTGTAACTAAGTGCAGGTGTTGTCGCACCATTTTCACAATAAAAGGTCAAAATCCCCGTGATACATGTACTTCCCCTTTAATATCGATATTTTAAACCCGCGTATACACCCACCAAATGTAAGTGCGTACGCAAATTTGTACTGGCACGGATCTCAGTTTTACTTGGGCCTGATAGTATCGCTAGGATCAGTTGGAAATTTTAAGGTAGCCCTTCTTTGTCAGACGGGACATTGAAGGTTATAACTTTTTAATATGCAAGCAAACGCCAGCGCCACCAAACATTGTGCTTTACCCACGGAAATAAACCTAGGGTAAAATATGGTGTCAAAAACCCATGTTCATGACATTTTATGGTACCATGGGCAGCCAAATCTGGACAGGCTGTTTCCCATGATTTTCAATTTTTGATGACTTTTAGTTAATTCTGTGTGCTTTCTCAAGTTCTGAGGAAATCACAGGAAAACGAAGATAGCGGAGCCAAGCCAAGATGAACGCCGTTCGAGGTTATGACGTAATTCCTCCATCGTGTGACAATATATCAGCTTCAAATTCAGCTGACAAAGAAAACACTTTTGGACATACTACTTACCCTCCACGTTAATTTTCACAACTTTAATTCTGTAGGCTTATGGAGAGGGACGGAACAAACCTCTTCTTGCCCCAAAAGACCTAAAAATGTCTTTCTAAATGGGATTAAAAGTTCTCATTGATGAACAAACTTACTTCATCGTGACGCATTTCTTTTCCGCTGAGAGCGAGTAGAGCTTGAAGGGGACACGCGGCGTCGATTAGAGCATCGCAGGGAACTGAAAAGAGTAAGATTGCAACGGTGATCTATTTGTTCACTATTAATTATAAATCACGCGGTCTAATGAATGAAGATTCGTATCACATGTGGCGTGTGATTCTCCAAAGATGCACGTTGAGAGAAGAATGTTCAGAACTACGTTTAGTAAGGTGAATTTAGATGCTGGATGCTTTTCTTTTTGCACTTATATTGTTAAAAAGAGAGCTTTTAGAATTTTGTTTTTTATATAAGGGGATGACGTGGGATTCGAGTTAATGGTTTTAATGTTTCTTGTAAGGTCTAACCATTTATGCCAATTCTCGGATTCCATACCATGACTTTCTGATTAAATCTATAATATTTAACCGGAGAGGACTAGTATGATGTGATACATGTCTATTAGAGAATTTTTCGTCCCCAACACTTTGGCAAATGTACCTAACAAAACACCGAATCCTATAACGGCAGCGTTGTTGTCAGATGCGCCACCCTTTTATAGCTCACTACCGTTCCTACACTGATTGAAAAAAAAAACAGTGAAAAAGAAATGGAATGGAAATAAGCCAGCTTGACTGGCAAACACATTGCTGGTCTTCATCAGTTGGAAACGAGGAAGTTCTCAGTAAATTTGGTAGTGCGTATCTTACTTGGCTCATAGTAGCAGTAGTATATTCTGTTGTTATAAGGATCTTCCGCAGCCCCATAAGGTGATATACGACTGCGAGCATTAGAATTTCCCTGGTCTTCGTCATCAAACTGAAGATATTCTGAGGTCACCTGTGCCAAGTTAATAGATCAAATTTATTAGACGTTTAAAGGAAAGTGTTTTGGCCTGTGGTGGCAGGTATGGTGACCGGTGATACCACTTGTGGCCTCCTTCCAATGTGGCCCAGGTTCGCTTCACAGACTCGGTGTCATATGTGATCTGAGCTCTTGTTGTATGAGCTCTTTTTTACGTTGTTGGTTCTCGTCGTTGCTCAAATAATTTTTTTCTCCGGGTACTCTAGCATTTCCAGGCTCCTCAGTTTCAAATGCTCTTCTATCACTGGGATCAGAAACCCGTTGGGGTTCTGGAGCCTTTTATCCCTCCAGTTTCCGATGAAGTTAACCCGTATTATTAAGGTTTTCATTATAAAGGAAATTCTGTACACTAAAGTTGCTGTAACTCGCTCCCTTGATGCACCTCGTGGTGGTTTTAAAAATCGTTGGTTAGGATTGGCTAAAAAGAACGATCCATATGTATGTAATAAAAGCCAGCTAAACAAGGGAGTTCAGAAAACGGAGCAAAATTCCCTGTTCGACCAAACGGCATGCCAGCAATCGTACCAGTATTTCTAAACCTAACAAATTGAATTGTAATAGAACAAATTCAACACTTGCCTTGTGATATCGTACTTGTTGACATCTAGGTGAACCATACGCAATCAAGTAAAATGGAGATCGGTATGGCAAGGAAATAGCATCAGATTTTCTGCCTGATATGCTGCAGCAGAAATAAATCACCGTATTTTCCCCATATATGCCATCTGGGACCTCTCCTCCCAGGGAGTTTGGAAAGTCAATCTTGGTGTTTTCGTCATCCCATCGAATCCAACCTGGAACGAAAAAAAGATAAATTTAAATAGAATTACGGCGTCAACCTTTTCGCCTCCAAAGTCGGTCCTCAATTAATAAATTCTGCGTGGATAGGATTCAATACTCTTGACAACAAGCAAAGAGTCAAAGGTTTACCACTCTTGCCGCCTAAGTTGATCAGACCGTTACAACAGTGTTGTCTATACGAGTGTCTTCCCCAGATGAGCAAGAGATGAGGCCATAAAGTGTGACCATTTTAATAATTATTAAAACTTGTGCTGTTCCCCAGTGATATGCATGACGCATCCAAGATTTCAGTGTTCCGTTGATAGTATGACTATTCAAATGAACACTCTTCAGCGCTACATTTCTATCAATGAAAGCGTTTATTTTGGTGAACAAAATGTTTTCTTATTTTTGGCTGAGTTTGGGAATAAAATTATCAGATTTGACCATTCAAATAAAATATATGATTCTTTTTCCCGGTTCAAACAGCAGTAACGGTACTAAAAGAAGCCTTTGTCTACATAACTTCATTTATTTTAAGCAGTTAAGAGAACTTCTACCCAAATGTGGTCAGAGAACGTCTTGTCTTCTATTTCAACAAAAACCGTCCGCGATCACACCTTCTCGTAAGCCATCTGGACAAATCCTTCCTTTCCTATAAATGCAGTACTTTCCACGCGGCCAAGGAATGTGTTTTCCAGCAGGTTCCAGATGCATACAGAAGTCCTGTCGTACACCATGTGGGGTCACTCTCCCTGAGAGATGACTACTGTTTGACTTTAAGTTCGTATTTTCAGCATTTTCTGAGTCGTGGTATCTGAAGCCCTCTCTCCAGTCTTTATCAGGACAGCCTGACCTTGGTTTAGGGAGACCATAGCTTCCAGACGGCCAATTATTTTGAAATACAGGCACGGCTAGGAATAGGAATTGTTATCAGTATTTTTTTTAGAAATGAAACTTTCTCCAAGCAAACTAGGCTCAAACAAACAGAACACAAACCCAGTATACAATAAAAACACAGGCACACAAAGGGGCAACATTAGTACCAGTGTATGTTCCCGTACGGTAGTATCGTTTTATACAGGGACATCATGTTAAAAGAATAATCATATCCTCCCTGACGTCAGTCTTCAAAGTTGTTCTCATTAGTATGTTTCAAACAATAAGCTACAAACAAATGGACACCATAAACTTAAACGAACAGTCATGTCGCTCTTGGTAATCATGATAAACGTAAGCATGATAATTATGTTCAATATTCTCTCAGAAATTAGCTTTAAAAACTGTAAACTTTTCAAAAAAAAAAAAAAAACAAAGTATGGCTGGGTAACAAGATGTTGCCAGCCTGATAATTGCGACCCAGTCAATACCCTACTTAACGTATGAATCTCAAATTCATAGTGATTACTAAGTTTGCCAAGTTCTTCCAATGTGTGAAGTTCACTTATTTGTAGCGTTCGTTTTCTTTTATGTTAATTGTATAAGCTAATAAGGCTTAAAGGGTTCCGTAGTTCCTCAATAATCTTTAGCTTGTTTCATTTTCTTTGTCTGATAAAACTTTTCTTTTCTAACTTCCAACGTCAGCAACAATCCCCTTTTAACTTTCGAATGGCAATTTTACAGATACCATATTTTTTAAAACACTCACAAAATTAATAAAAAATTCACAAACATTTAAGTGAAAGGCTACTATATAACTGTATAACTATATAGCTATAAGCGTACTATTTGTAGTATAAGCATACTATCAGCATACTATATAGGCATACTATATACTATCAGCCAGCATACTATACTATCATATCATACTGTACTATCATATCATATCATACAGCATATCATACTATCAGCATACTATATACTATACTATAAGCATACTATATAACTGTTACATATATACTTGACCACCTAATATATAGCCATGTCAAATGAAGCCGGTATCAGGCTATGCTATCTAAGAGGGAGGAGCAAACTTACCTTTGTTAGTGTTTGGCATTAGTGTAGTAGCAGGAACAGTAAATCCTAGGGGACACAATATAAATATATTACAAGTGAAGTATTTCCTCGATTATTATCTTGCAGCTGTACATGTCATTTCGTGAAACTGTGATTCAACAGAATATTTTACAGTAACAATTTGTCTGAGAATTACTGATAATTGTGATAAATTTCGCATGCTACAGATAACTACTGTATTTATGCCGTCTAAGCAGACGTTGCAAAACTAAAACAAACAAAAAAAGGTATGGACGCTCTTATATAAACCAGGTTCTTACTTTTTAGGACATCCGTCAGCCCGCTTATTACTAATGACCTTTCTTGAACTGGTATCCCATTTAAAGCTCCACTTTGCATCACCCGGAAAAGTTTGTAAACACTGCTTCTTATTTGCGATTGATTATTAAACGACAGCACAAAATCCGCAGCAAGATTCCCTTCCACTGTGGACTTTCTATTTGCTTCGTGCTCCCTGCAGAATATTTTGAGATAAACATTTGTAGTGTTATGCAAACCAATACTGCAACAACGACCCTACACGCAGAGTATATTTCCTGATCTTCAGTAAGTCGGTTGCTCGGAGTGGGCTCAGTTTCCTAACCTCATTGGGATCAGTTCCCAAATCCTTGAGAAAACACGATAAGCAACCTTAGTACTTAGCGTAGTCTTTCTTTTTCCAACAAGAAATTACTACCTACACTGTACATGTGTACTGTGTTCTTATGCGGCCTATGGTCTGGTTTGAAGGTTAGGCCCGTCCACACGTATATCCGTTTTCGTTAATTGAATACGCAAAAGGTTTTTTCGTTTTAAAAAATTTCCCTAACAACAAGTAGCGTTTTTGAATTATGTTTGTTTGTCGACACCGGCATCCGTTTTCTTTTGAAAGAGCAAACGTTTTTATTTTTTTATTTCGTTTTGTCTACCCTCTACACGTATCCGATAAAAACGGTCAACGCAAACGGAACTTTTCAAAAACGGTGGCTGTGGAATTCGACCTCATGACGTCATCGTTTTCGAAAAGTTCCGTTTTCAGACACGAAAACGGCGTTAGAGAACGCTTTTGAAAAGTTGCGTTTCGGTGACCGTATTCACCGGACACGAGTGTACGAAAGGCCAATCCGTGAAGAAAAATTTGTGTTTTCAAAAGAAGACGGATAACTGTGGGTGAGGCCTTTTCTCGAGGTTGATCTCTTAATTCTGCTTACACCAGCTGGGAGGGAAGTGCTAGCTTTCACATCCTCGGAATTATTATCTTTTGCCATGAACAACTCAGTGAGGAGAAGTTCAGAAGCGACATGTGGACCTTTCGCTGATGCTAAAGTGTACTTTCGCCGGACTGCTGGAAAATGGACGGAAATTTCGTTTGATACATGCATCCAACAACAAAGCAGCGTTCAATGGCATATTTAACGCTCAACACTGTTAAAAGGTACAATCGTACAGTACAATGTTCCAGGTGTGCTTTCCTTATCTCCCAAGAAATCAAAAATGGTACAAAACAACGTCACCGTACCAACACCACCACTGCTCACAACAGCAACAACAACAGTAAATAGTTTGATGACGGGGGGTGCACAAGTAATGCAAGAAAAAATTGACTTACCTTAACTGTGTCACCCTCACATTTTGAAAATTAGGATCATTTTTTAAGGCTTCTTGTATCTTTACAAAGGAGGGAAAATAATGGAAATGGTCGGATTCAATATTTCTCAGCAAGCAAAGAATTAAAAAAAATCATGAACATGACCTTTAACAATCGGGAGTGCGTGAGTTCAAAACTGGATACTGTTCCACAATCTTGCTAAATGTAAGACCAAACGCATTTAAGTTCTAGGGAAGTGCAAGGGTTAAATTAAAGAAACAAAGAGATTTTGGACGGTGGTAGAAATTTAGGATAAGTAAGCAAATTATGATCCTTCAGATGGGTGTCTGTACTAGTCCTGGGAAGGACTGTTTGAGATGACATTGACTGATGTTTCGACAACCTGAGTGGAGGTCATCATAGTCAAGACGTCCGCTCAGGTTGTCGAAACGTCAGTCAATGTCACCTCATTATAATTCAATCATAAATCATATTTTTCTTCACTTTTCATTACTTTTTACTCTTTTGACAAATAATGTATTCAAAATTGACCTTTTTAACGCCTTCAATTAGTAATTCATGTATGTATGTCCTTAACACCGCCTGCCTAGATTAGCTCGCTATTTGCAAGCGGTGTTCATCATTTTGTAAGTAACTTTTTGGAAAACTTAATAAACTTGAAACTTACACTTGACACCTCACGCAGTCCTTCTCAGGACTACACTCACCCGCATGATCATAATTTACTTACAGTACTTGTGGCATGACTCCTTGGTTCACTGAACCATTTACAGAAATACTGGGATAGAAATATCAAGGGTAAAGGGAGTGCCGTAATATATCATGACACTAATATACACATATACTGCCAAGTCTGTGTTCTAGCTATTATTTTCAAGAGCTTCAAATGAATACGCGCTTTGCCTTGTCCTCAGCTTACCGACTTTTCGATGTTTTTAGCCATCACGTGAAATTGTGAGGTACCAGGCATCGCACTGAAATCTTTCCATTTCTGTTTGAATGTCAAAGAACCGGAATACATTTTTCCTGCATGATAAAAAGATCGTACAACTTTAACGAAAACCAAATCCCACGAGTGAAAGGTTAGGATCGAATCCGATTCTTTCAGTTTGATTCATACCTTCAAGGAACTGGATTGCGCTGCACACTAACAGAGCGCAGACCAGAAAATAAATTCTCATGTTTTTCTGGAAGGCGTGTCATGGCGCCGGAAGGTTCTCCACCAGGAATACACTAAGGGGACAAATTGAAGTTCAGTTAATGTTTCGTGGTGAGTAGGTCTTTTCTGTCTGGTTGCATAGCAGCCTTGGTCCAGACATCTTTTGGTATACATATTAAAACAACTTTGTTTTGCTCATCAATGCTAAACATGTGGAGAATTTCACACTGCAGTTTTTCTGTGTTTGGATTCGTCGTTTCGACTGCACTTGCCCAGTCATACAGCAAGCTGATTAGTTTATTCATGAGTTTCTGGTTTATTTCACTTATTTAATGCAAGTAGAAGTCTAGCACTCATGAACGACTTTTACAAATGTACCCATTCCAACAGGAATTCGAACTGCACGTCTGAGGTACGTCGAGACTAAATGCACCTAACTTATCAAGGATAATTGAAAGACAGGTCATTCAACCGATTTTTATCCATCCTCCTCAGGGCATGAAAGAGATAATTCATTTTAACAGCAACATGTATTCTAAAGCTTTTATATGAACTGTAAATAAAATCAACTCCATACAATCTAAAGTTCCTAAACCACTAATGCAAATTCTAGCCAGAAATTTTCTCACAATTTTTGTCACCTTCAAAGCACCACCAGTTAAACCAAATGCGCATTTTTTAATGAATGAAAAATACTCTGTACTGAAACTATAGAACACCAAAGCAACTTGAAGTCCATTTGCGGAAAGTAGCGTAAGGGAAAAGTTTAAACTTTCATTTCATAACTTGTTTCTAATTTTCTAGCGAGATTAAGGAGGAAGAAAAATAAACAGGGTGGAACCAGGGAACCATAGCATACACCTACCTTCATGGACGAATTAACAGCCACAAAATAAATAAAATTAAAGAAACATAGTTCTTGTAACCTTAAACTTCATGGCGCTCTGACTAAGATAAAAAGAACTAAGAACTAAGGTGAAATATAGTGCGTTCGTCGCCAAAAAGAGGCAATCCTGAGTTTTGTTGTCACTACCAGTGACACTGCTAGCGCCTTTCACCAGCTAAAAGTCAGGAAATGGCCCTTGAACTTACCTTTCAACAGAATTCCGCTAAGTTGCACTCAGCATTAGATTCACCAGCCTCGTGTTCTTAAGTTACAATAAACCTCGCATGAAAATTTACGATCTCATGTGTAACATTAGGAAACAAAATGCAAAGCAATGCACCAAGAATAGGAGACGACCAAGGAACTACAGTCAACAGTTGTTAATTATGAACGACTAAGATAGTTATGTGTACTACCAACAGTCAAGCACGGTTCAATACTTTTACTGATAAAACCAAGCAGGTCTGTGAACAGCGGCGTCAAGAAAATATAAACATTAAGGTTCAGCTGCTCTTCGCTCAAACAAATCTTCTGCTTCGCTATATGGGTACGAATTTTCTTTGAATTACATGGGGTTTTTATGGAAAGACGATTTTAATGTTGGTGTTGCAACTTTGAAAAGTAGGCGTGTAAAATTGTGGATTTTCTGTCTGAGAAATCAAGGTAAAAGGTTGACGTAATCGCGCTATCGCCTCACATGCGTGCAATTCATGCCTGGTTTAACCGTCTTCACGGAGAAAACGCAAAATAAGGGCTGGTTAGACGGAAAAACGTTCAAGCAAAAAATTCCTTTCTAGTAATTTCAAAGTGTATAACATGTCATTCCCAATTCCTCAACATTGCTTTCCCACCAACGGGAAAATAAACCCAAGGGACGGGATATCCCCAAAAGCGGGTATGGTGAAACATTTTGGCGAGCAATTCACTCATCTGAGTGTTTTGTATTCTAAAAAAATTAAGCTATCACAGAGGGAAGCTGATTGGGACTTCCATTGCTGAAATATCATTATCACAAAAAATCTGGAATCTTATTACCGAGAGAAGGACAATATACTTTGGACTTCTATCTTTTGCTTGTTAGCAGTCAGTATAAGTAGTTGAAAACCTCAACAATTAAAGAAATTCCTCTCGCGAAACTGATTAAACAAAAATTAATAAACATGAAAACATTTCTAAGTAGTGTTCGACACTAATGGTGAAATTAAGGCCTTTTACATGCACGCAAGCCTTAGCCAGTGATCGCGACGAAAATTTTATAAGATCCACGATTTGGGCAGTCAACAACATCAAGTTCATGTTTCCGTTTTAATCTTTGAGGTATAACATCCTTAAAAGGTTAGCAATGAAGAGAAAGACTAAATGTTCTCAAAAAGCTTAAAGGAGCATGCCACCGATTTTTAGCTTCGCGTTGAATATCATTAAAATAATCTTCTTTATCAGTAGAAATACAGTCAAACCTCTTTATTACGGACACCAAGGGGACAGGAATAAGTGTCCGTATTATAGAGGTGTCCGTTTTAGAGAGGTGGGCTTTAAATGGATTTCGGTCTCTCAGGGACCAAGTGAACTGTCCGTAATAGAGAGGAGTCCGTATTATAGAGGTGTCCGTAAGGAGAGATTCCACTGTACTTAAAATGGTGGTCCAGTTTTGTTAAAAATTACTCCGTCTACTAGTGCTCAGCCTAGAATTAGTCATCCTTAGCTTCAAATGGCCAGGATGCAAATGAATGGCAAGTTGACAAGATTGGCCAGTTTTTTTTTTTTTTTTTTTTTCTATTTTTTTTGTTTTTGTTTTGTTTTGTTTTTTTCATTTCTTCCCATCCATCTTCCTAAACCACGAATGTGGTTGGTTCTTTCCTCCTTAA
Source organism: Pavona decussata (assembly GCF_977016875.1). NCBI lineage: Eukaryota > Metazoa > Cnidaria > Anthozoa > Scleractinia > Agariciidae > Pavona > Pavona decussata. The sequence goes on from NW_028145547.1 coordinate 1,265,060, forward strand.
TTTCAATTTTCTTCTTGGAGCTTTAAGAAGAATTTCATGTTTGAGCAAAGGTTCCATGTCAAATATTTTGAGTAATTTAAGGTAGAAATTCCCCTTCCTATCGACAAACGTTTTCAATCATAATCTCCTTGGGAGAAGTCAGCTTTAGTATAGGACGGTTCTTCCCCCTACCTAATCGGATTTGTGTAATATCGGGCAAATGTATGTGAGGTTTTCTGTCCTATGAACCTTTACTATGTAAGGAAACTGAATTGTTCCCAATGTGGTTTATAGCTTCACGGTCGATTTAGACGGAACGACTTTGTTGTGTGCGATATGCTGCATGACGATAAGCCTACCGTGAAACGAATGGTTTCGTCACGGTGTTGCAAATCGCAAAACTACAAATTGCTTGAGATTGTTCTCCACAATCCTAAAATGTCGTAGGGTTTTGAAACATGTTTAAAACCAACAGACAATCGTGAAACAAAGTTGAATGACAAGAACTATATACAAGTTTTGTCGCAGACGATAGTCGTAAGAAAGGTCTAAAATGACCTTCCTACAATAGAGCACGTACAAGTTTTCGTTACTGTGGCGTTAAGAGGGCGGAAATGGCAAGGTTTCCAAGGGACTTATCAAACAATAATATCTAGCTAGTGTGAGCAAGAATTCGTCGTGTGTAAGACGTGATAAACCGTGATTTACGGACTGAGCAAACAGAACCTTCAAAGGCAACTTGCTCATCAAGAACAACATTTCCGTCTTCATGAGTAAACATGTCAATTAAGCTTGTCAAAGAAAGCCTCCTTGTAAACATTTACGAATTGATATGAATGAGTTTCACCCATGAAACAATAATATTTTATCTTATTCGTTAAAAACTAATTTAATCAGTGTATTTTCCATGTGTTGACATGTTTTTCTTGAATCTCTTCCACGCCGTTACGGTCAATACAAACATGTGGTCATCGAAACTACCAAGTTTATGTAAAGGCCATATTTTCACAGGTACCAAAAGTTATTTCCAGGTGGTTGCATTCTTCAAGTGAATCAAACGAGTAATAACCATTTAACTTGAAAATAAAGAGATCCACTCAACAGCAGCGCTGTAGGTACTACAATTCTCAGGAAGACGAATCTTCGGTTGTTCCAGCAAGGAGTTGTTCCGCTGATTAAGTGATCCACTTCAGTTCTGTGATTTACATCGTTCTCCGCAGCCACAGCAGATCCTTTTTGATCATAAAGAAAAACAGTTTCTGTATCTTCTTCACCTTTTGCTTGAATTTCATTCTGTTGTCAGTACAGTCTCTGTTACACCACCGGGAGAGACTGAGTTGCGTCCTTCCTGACCTCTAAGCCTATCTAGACAAGTTTGTGTTGTCTTCTATAGCTATTCTCTCATGCTTTTTAGAAAGATGAGTTGCGTCAATGTTTTTTTCCTTGACCAACACCACACACGGAAGTGACCTCATAATTAAGGATAGAGAAAATCTGGGTGTTTGATGTTTCTGTCCAATCATATTTCAGAGAGAATCATTACATAACGGATATGAATGGGTTTTGAGCTGACTTTACTGTTTACTTATAATTACTTGCTAATCTCCCTCCTTGTTTTTTTACCAGGTCAGTAGCTAAAGTTATTGTTTTGGAAACGGTCCGGACTAAAACGCGACGATTCTGCAACTCCAAGATAATGCAAATCAAGAAAGAATGAATTTTTATAATTTTTATAAAGGTTCTCAAAGCTTGAGAAAGTGCAACAAGACGTCCAAAGCAAGCTCGGATTCAGTTCAAGGGACCCTGGGCCATGCACGATTTTCCAAATGTTCCCAAAAGATCCGACATTCTGCGTATTCCGAGTAAACCATATTCTGCTAACGGTGAAGCAGAATGAACAGAATGCTATTATTATTAGTTAGTCTCAAAAATGCGACCTAAATGTTTAAGAATGCACACTTTTTCAAGGAGCTTCACTTTTCTACAATTATATGTTGTCAGGAAATGATGGCGGACTGCTGTTATAGAGATTTGCTGCAGAATTGTGCCGGAATCGTTTCGAGGTGGAAAGGACCGAAGCAGCAGATCTGAACTCGTTCACTTGCGAGGCTTGGGGCAGGTTGTCTTTAGATGTTGTAAAAACCACTGGTCGCACTTGAGCCCGTGCTGCCGTCCTCTTTGCTTGGTGATTGGTTGTCACTGAACCACTGCTTGTTGCTTGTTTGGCAGGTTGATTTTTCTGAAGAATCGTAATAGTAGTAAAGAAAATTAACAACGGAGTTACAAGACAAATACAAGACGCTTTGCAGCAGCGCTATTGCATTTCACGAACGTTTCGAGTAAGGTTAAATTAGTACAGAAAGTTAAAATTGAAAAACATACATGACCAATCAAATATCTTTGTAAGTGCGTCTAGCTGATCAACTAAATGTAAACGAACTTTAACAGTAGCACGACTCGGTTTGTGTTTAAAGCACGCATGCTGTGGGGGCGGTGGCCATGGGACAAATGTCATAAGCAATGAAGAAATTACAAATAAACCCTTTCGGCAGCTGGTATACACTCGATTGCAAAAACGTTGACACCTAAAAAGCATAAACCGTGAACGATGAGACCCAATGGCTTTATGGGTATAAGTGTACTAAATTTATTTGCATAATATTCTATTCTCGTGCGACGGCTGATGACCAAAATTAGTTGCACGTGATGAATGATGAAAACTGTCCAAACTTTCCTTAAAGTGTCCAAGTTGGCCAACAAGGGCCAATTTGAGTGATATACAATTCGCGATTTGCCTAAGTTCAAAACAGGCAATGAACTTAAGCAATATTTGGTAGAAAATTATTCGGAAGAATTAAATCAGCACTGTACTTTTTATTGTTAAGAATGGGAATGGTAAATTATTGTTTATGGAAACGAGGTTACTGTTTAAACACTACCCACAAATCCGTTGGGTCTCATCGTTCACGGTTTAGGCTTTTTAGGTGTTAACGTTTTTGCAATCGAGTGTATTGCGCAGTGATCAGAGGGTAACTGGTCCGAAGCTAAAAGATTGTCTAAGGAATGAACGGTTGGCAGAAAATATAAAATATATTTATTATATAAAATTTAGTGGTATACTGAGTGGTAGCAAATCAATAAAAACGCTATCCCGCCAGTGGCGATATCATTTTTATCCACACATGTGTGATATCATTTTTGACCAATCAGCTCGCAGTATTTTCGCGCGCTGTCAAGCACTTGTTGTTTTTCGAAGGGTTTCCGCCGTTTAGCTGTCGTTTGGTCTTTTGGGAGTTTTTGAGTTGGTCTTTTCGCGAGTCGAAGTTAAGTTTATTCTAAAATGGAGACAAGTTCAAACAGATTTGCTGAGATCACAGATAAGAAACTGATCGAATTCGTAGAAGAACAAGAAAATCCGAATACAAGGAGGAAAACTGCGTACGACGACGAGTTGTGTGAGGGTAGTTGAAAGCAGCGATGAAAGCTAGGACGGTATGTTCAGATTTACTTGTTACTGTAAGCCAAAAGCATATTTAATATGCCTTTAGTTTATACCAGGAACCTATTGTGGCCTTTTCGCTTAGTCTTACTTTGAATTGACATAACTCGGCCTGGTTTACGATTGATACAAATAAACAACTGACTGTAAGCTTATGAACTCAATTTCAAACCTTAGTTTTTGAAATAAAGAACAGAGCATATTTTGCTATATTGTGAGGATTTTATATAATAAAAAGAAAATTACATGGTCACTTGGAGATACGAAATTTCTCTTCTCATGTTGAAAAATATTTCACTCGTTCGCTGCGCTCACTCGTGAAATATTTTTCAACACTCGAAGAGAAATTTCGTATCTCCCCGCGACCATGTAATATCCTCTATATTTATAGTAATATGACGAGAGTGAAAACTGTTTCTTGGATTATTCGTAGATCTTTGTTAATTGTATTAATTTTCTATAAAACTGAATGACATGCAGAAAGCACGATAATTTTACTAACTTGAGGAGCGTGAAACCGCCTCTTCAGTGGTTTTGAAGCAGAGTTGCTCTTCAGCGACTGAGAGATTAGACACTTGTAAAGATCCGAATGGACTAGAAGTGGGTTGAATCTGGTGGACAATTCAAGCTGAAAAGACAAGAGGAAAAAGTCCTATTAGTAGTAAAGTAAAGTAAAGTAAAGTAAAGTAAAGTAAAGTAAAGTAAAGTAAAGTAAAGGCTTTATTTATAGTGGGTAACACTTGACAGTAGTAAAAAACACTGATAAACCCCTGGCCCTCGTTACAATATGAAAAACACCTAAAAACAAAACCAGTATTAATGTTGTTGAGCAGGTGCTGTTCATTTCTATACTGAATTTAATGCAACTAAAAAAGTCTTGTTTTAAAAAGACCTGGACGCATTCGAAGACCTTTTTAATATAACACTAGCCAAATTAAAGGGCTTTTCAAGATTTACTGTTAACCATAAAAAAAAATAAAGAGGGAACTCCCCCGAAAAGTAATTCTAAGTTGTTACAAACCTAATAGTCTCTAGATCTAGCGTAGACCCAACACTACTGTCCTCTATATAACTCGATAAGATTCCAAAAATAAAAGAGTAATTGTACCTGGTCAAGACACGAGGCTACAACAGACAGAGCGCTGTCACTAGGTCCTTCCACGGCAGGCTGTACATCACTGGGCAGCATCAGTTCACTGACAGCGATGGACTTCAACAAGAGGCAGTTGTTATCAGAGGGTAGCAGCAGGAAGTGTCCATTAGGAGACGGAGGCACAGGTCGCTGACGCCCAGGCGATGTCACAGTATCAGCAGTCGTCTTGGTTAACAAGGATACACCCTTAACGAATTGACGGGAAAAATAGCTAAGTTGCTAATGATTATGCGAAGATATATTTTCTAATTTAGTTTATATACCCTATTGATCGTAATTGAAAATTTGAAATGTATACTGACAACAAAATCTTCCAACGACAGGTGGGACTGTGGTCAAAACTTCATTTGACCCGGTGGAAAGATGTACGTAAGAATTTATTTCTCATAATGGCACTGTAACAGCAAAATCTACGTAGTAATTTCATCAATTAGGGATGATTACGATGATCAATTAACTACAAGCGATTGGAAGCAATTTTTGTAGCGAAACTGACAAACGTCAGATGGGTTTCCAACTATAATATTGCCAATAATTTCCACTAACCTGTACGGTCTAGTTAAACTTATTATTTTGCACAATTTTTCTCAGATTTAATTCGAGATAAAATTGAAGTTGACGGGAGGTCAACCTCTTGATCGCATTTTTTCAAATGCTAGTATGCTTCGAAGACTTTTTTCTCACCGAGCTGTTATAGGAAATTTGACCAAAGATGGCAAGGCGCGGCAACGCCAACAAAAACTACTTGAACTACTTGGCGATTACTCCAACTCGTCCAACTTATAAAATGTAACCGAACTATTCATGAACTGGATTTAAGTTACGAAAGGGAATGAAACATTCAGCGTCGTGATTACGTTCTCAATCAAAGTTTGAATTTTATCATTTAAAGTTGTTGGAGTGCAGACGACTATGAAGAAATGTATTGGTTTGTGGCACTCTCGACTTTGAAACAGTGTTCAAGTATTTTTACCCTTTCTCTCAACACTGAACACAAAGCATGGAAGTGCTGCTGGTTGCTTTCCAGATCCTCCCAGTCCAGCTTCCAGCACAAGGTGGGTCGAACAATGTTGGGCTGTAAGAAAATATTGAACAGGCTATTATCACTCGGGATCAGTACATACAGAACCTGCCCGTTGGGTATGAGGGGCGAGATTGCTATAATCATCTTTCAGATCCAACAAGCGCGAATATAATAATTGAAAGAACAAAGAAACATTGCTAGAGCTCGCTGATTTCATTTTGAAAGAAAGACCAGAAGACGAAGTCGTTCTGGGCATTGCTTGCCATAACGCAGTGGAATCTCTTTGGGCAACTATTCTCTCAACCTACCATCTCCCTTGAGAGAGCTTTACTTTATGAAATTCAACAAGAATCTGTTCTGGCGATTCCAGTCAAACACTATTTACAGTCTCTCGTGAACAATCACTTTTTCCTGATCCTTTATGGAGGACTCTTTGAAAACAACGTTAGTGTTTATTATAAGGACTTTGCCACTTACCATTCCGAAGAGCTGAAAAGAGCAGCGTTCAAGGAAAAAAATGTATAAGAACAAAATTAGTAATCAACGAAATGAAAACAAGGGAAAATATTTTAATGAAACGATCTTAAAATTAAACTAAACAACAAACTGCCAACAAAGAAAGAAGAAAAGAGGAGATGACATGCAGCCATCGCATTTTTGGTAGGATTTTTCTGTATCTCAAATTGACTGTTTGACGCTCTGAAAATTTCTTAAACAACTGAAAACAGATTCCTCACAATACAATATTTCCATGATATTCTTAAACATGTATCTCCTGGAATTTCTTACCATGAATAAAATCCTAGACTTTTCATAATCAATTAGAAGTTTTTATTAAAAAAAAAAATTATATTCGACCAAAGACTGATCATGACTTTTGCTTACATTCATGAGGCACTTTCTTTCAGTAAATGATGTCAACGCTATACTGGACATACCACAGACTCGCATACAGCTTCGGTCTTAACAAGTTTCACAGCAGTCAGATTGTATACTGGATAGGTCAGTGCGTTGGGCTTTGTTACTGTTACTCCTTTATTCGTTAGATTGGCAGATTCAGAACACACCATCTGTTGGTTTATATAGCAAAAGTACATCTTAAATTGTTTTGATTTGTGCAGAATTTTTTAGCAAGATTTCGTTGTGCTGCGCTTGCTGAGAGAGAGAGGGTACCTAATCTCTTTCAGGCTCTCAGCATACCGTGGGGACGCCAAATTACCAGGCGAGCGAAGGAGAAACTGGGAAGAGAGGAAGAAGAGCTCGTCCTTCTTCTCTCGTCAGTCCCCTCATTCAGCCTTTCCTCCTCGCCCTCTCTATCGCGTTTCTACCGGTATACCGATCGAGAGCCTGGTCTCCAACTTTTCTCTTAACGGTGACATACCTAACGTTCTGTAACAGCAGTTGAAACCAAATTTATTTCTTTGCCGGATTATCAATGCACGAGCAATTTTGGCTAAGACTTCTCCCAATGTTTGGATCAATTAATACAGTACTGTTTAAATAGCTTCAAAGGATGAGCTGAAGTACATATTGGAGGTGGGAATATACTTACAAAATGGGATTGAAAAGGGAGATGGAAAGGGTCCAGCAAGCATTCATGAAGATCACACTTTAGAGTGAGACCGGTGTCGACAATTTCTTGACTTTGATCACCTGTTGAGTAATCATGAAAATTGTCTCATCCAAGAATATAAAAATATCAATTATCAGTGTTTCTCTTTAAAACAACGCATATATTGATTGCGGATGAAAGATTAAATAGACAAAAGGCCTTCGCGGTTAATTGCGCAAACTTGAACAGGATTCAAACCTATGACCTCTACGCATGCTATACTCAACAAACGAAAGATGAACAGATTGCAGTAAAGTTCATTTAGTATTCTTTTCGGGAATATTGCGAACTCACAAAATCACCAGTTCCCTGTTGGCCTGCTGGCTCCGTTAGTAAAGAATCATGGCTATAGGTTCGAATCCCTTTCAAGCCTCGAATTTTTTTTGGATGTCTCTTTTAGCCAGCTGGTCTGCCTCCCGCCAGTTGGGATTTTTAACCATGTTATTTTCAATTTAAATTATTTCTTTGTGACGTTTAATGCTCGGCCCCACTAGCACTTGTGCTATAAACACTGCCGAGGGTAAAAAAAGGTTATTTATTTTATTTTTTTTTTTTTTCGTTCATAACTTCAGTCTTTCACTAATTAAATAAGTTTTTAAAAAATCTGTATTTGTATGTACTCGGGCAATGTATAAACACGCGACAATATAATTCTATATTATTTACATTTAAATAACTAAAGATGGATGAAGTTTCATCCAAAACATGTATACTATAAAAAATGTCGTAACTTTTATATTCAGTACCCATGGCCCGCACTCACATCGCTTCATTACGAGCTGAAAGGTCTGATGAAACGTCTGTTTGGTACTTATAGTCCCTGTATTACCTTATTAACAAAGCATAAAGGAGATCAAGTTTTTTTGCCCGGCGAGCAAGATTTCCGCAAACAAACCAGTTTAGTAAACTAGAGGGGAGATCTCAACTCATTTTCTGGTAGTTACTGCTCTATCATCGAAAACTTTCTCCGCAGAAGGCCAGGAGTCAAAAAGTGTCAGAAGACATTTTAACAGAATACACCAGTTCAGTCGAACCAGTACAGATCCATCCGAGAAACGGCCTTCCTACAATTAAAATTTCGAAAATCCAGGCTGTCTTGAAGGCACGAGAGCTCATGCATTGAGGCAACAAAGATGCCCATAACGGGCCCATTCTGAATTAGTTACGTTCTAATTTTAATCTTTATTTTATTTATTTTTTTTTTTTGTACAATGCAAGTGTGAGTCTTTGCAACGACTTCAGTGAGAAAGAAAAGCTACTCACGTTTTTCTCGTTACTGTTAGAGTACATGCAAAGGTTAGCACTCTTGTTTAACATGCGCGTACGAGCACAGCAGGTGACCTATGACTTACTTCCACTATCCTGGGTAAAAGCACTGGGTATAATCAGTCGTAAGTGTTCCTGATCTGTGCCGCCGTCAAGCAACCAAGTCTTGAAAAAGTTTTGAAAACTGAGAATATCTGCAAGATTTCCAAGATAAAAATGAGATTTTGCGTGATTTGATGCGCAGTTTTATTAATTACCACACTCATAGAATTAATATGTACCAAACAACTCTTTACTTTCAGGCCCGTAGCCAGACCAATAACTGCCATCGGGGGCTCACATTTGCAATCGAAAGCATGTGCATTGTGAAGGTATTTGACAAGAACATGATTCCACTGGTATGTGCTCGCTAAAAATAACTATTAAAAGTTTTTCTTACAGTCAATTGCAAGTGTTAAATCTTTATTTTAGTCCTTAGATGAAATCTTACAATGCTGCTGATCGGAGAAGTGCTTTTCTGGCATGAGATGCTGTTTATTACGCTGTACACGGTGGTTTTAACTTTTCGGTCTGTGAACGAAAACCTAAAGTGTGACAATCTACTGAGCAGTATTTTCTCGTGGTTTTGTTAGTTATTGTACTCTATAAGGTGGTTGCAACTTTAGAGTCTGTTGATGAAAAATAAGTGTGGCTATTCAAATGAAAAGTACAAGGCGATAATTTCTTCCTGTTTTGTGTTGCTCTTTGTTTGTTTTGTTTTTGTTTTTGTTTTTTTTTGGTATCGTTTCTACTTTGTCTGTTTCCAAGGGTAAAGTATGAAACCTCGAAAAGGTAACAGGAAGTTTAAGGTACGTCGGGGCCTGACATAGTGGGCACTCTGAGAGTTTGGCAAAAGCACACTCTTCAAACTCTTGCTTAGAAAGTATTGTGTGATACCTTTTTGAACGCAAAAAATGCGAAATACGAAATTGACTATTTTCTGTTTTCGGTGTTGTTTAAGAATAGATTTTAGATTCGGTTTGCCCGAGGCGTGCGCGTTGAGAGCAAGAACACGCTCCCAAAGGAGTCACCTAAACATTTCTAAAACATTTTTTGCAAAAGTAAATTTGCACGTTCACTGTAAATTTTAGTGCAATTAAACTTGCCAAAAGAAAGAACAGAAATGGAAAACTGTCTGCATTCGACATTTGTTTAATATTTAATTTCCCAAAAGCTTTTCTGCCACTACCAAAATGACACACGTTTTTGTATATTCAACGGAAACCAATTTAAAACCAATTGGCAAAATTTCGACAAGCTTACAACAATACAGAAGACTGCTTCTCAGTCAGAATTTTGACTGGAATGGTAGTAAATCTATCTAACTTTAGTGGTTGATGGTTTCAGTGAAAGAATTAGAACGATGAGAAGATTGGCTTACGTTACCGACACAGAGTACGTAGTAGTAAAGTTGTATACCATTACAGAAATCATCAGCTTTCGAGTCTTTAAGCTTCGTACGGGAATCGAACACAAAACTCAGTCTGTGATTTTGAAGGGATCAACCGGACGACAGTTGACGTGTACGCAACAAAATGACTTTACATCAAATATTCAGTCAACACAATTTGTAATTACTGCAAAACATCAGCGAACCAAATTCGCCAAGAAACCTACTTACGAAGATTAAACCAAAGGTTGCCAGTTCAGGTCCGGCGGTTTTCCGGACTCCGTGAATGAATACTTGTTTTCAAATAGCTTAATAGGTCGTAAATCGTAAACATCGTACGTAAATTAATTCTATTTCTATTCTTATTTGGTGGCAGAGTTTACTAAACGCGAATACTTAGGAATTATTCACTTCACTACATTCACTTTCAATTTTTTTTTTTTGTCACTTAATTTTTTCATTATAATTATGTCAAGTTCTTTACATTAATTATTTCTATTGCTTCTTTCCTGTTGGTTAATATGTGGTGACGCCACTCGCTTCTGATTGGTATGTCAGGAAGCCATTGTTATTTGCCTATATAAGCGCACCACTACCCGGATGGTTGGGCGGAATCAGTAAACTAAGCGCACAGTGAGTAAGTGAACCTTCTTCTTGAGTTATTCAATGAACGCATTGATGGCTATACAATGCACTCACCGTTAATGCAATCACTGTTCTAAACTTCGAGTATTAGATATCACAACCACAATACAAGCATATGGAACCAAACAAACAACCGAATAGAACAAAATAACACACAACATCCACCAGTCAAGCATAATCAAAGCAACCCCACAACAGAATAGAACACAATAGAACACAGTAACACACAAGAACAGAATACAGTAACACACAATATCCAATCAATAGATACAGCAAAAGACAACAGGACAGGACACAACACAAATGCAAAACAAAACAACACAATACAAACAACTCAACACAACAAGAAGACTACAAACACAAAAACAACACAAAACAACACCGAACAAACAAAAGAAAATGCAACACAACAAAGCACAGCACAGCATAATACGATTCCATACGATGCGATGCCACACTAAATTCAATAAAACGCCTTACCAGACTCATCAATTTTTCCGGTCATTGCTTTTTAAAATGTTTTGGATATGTTGAAGCAATTTTTGGAAAACAAATTTGTTTCCAAGACAGGAGACGTCCAATCCAGCAGGACTAGTTTAAATGGAGTCCTGGAAATAATTTACATTGAAATAACACACATACTGAACTCCTGTACAAAATTGCCAACTAAAAGGATAGAATTGCGAAAAAAAATCATTGACTTTTAAAAAACTCTGAAGTTCGCTACAGCTCTTTTGAATTCAGAGGGGTTCAATTTTCCATTGCTCTAATGGTCCTGGGACTGTGTTCCATGTTTTTCGCCCCTTTAATTCCAAAATACCCCTGAATGTAGCCAATTTCTTGTTGTCTTTAAGTTATTTACCTTTCTCTAAGGACACAACATCCACAAGGCCACAGCCCATTAGGCCATCATCGTCAGTGCTGGGTGAACTGTCTTCCCCTTCAGGTATAGAAAGAGGGTGTAAGAATTCTGTTAAAATCCTACCGTACCATACTGAGCATAACTTTTCTTTTTTGTACTGGATCAGTTTTAAAAGTAATAGCTTGTGGGGTCGTGCCGTCAAGGTTGTGGGATCCTCATTGACCAAGCTGGTTTAAATAAAAGAATGGAAAAATAGCAAAGAGTAGTAAAGGGAAGTGGACGGACATTGACGGTTCAACAAATTAAAATCTCGATACCCATTTGAAGGGTAATGATTATAAAAAAATCCGCACAACTCACCGCTATTCTGAACATTACGTTTCAAGCAAACAGCCATTTGACATTTTACAAGAGATTTTGTTCTCTTTCCCTCACTACCAGCGAGGTACGGCAATTAATTCATCTCGAAAATGCTTTATACCACACTATAATATTTTTCTCTCACCTGAACGAGTATCGTCTTCTTCCATATTCAGTTCATCCGAGCTTTGAACATTAACTACCTGGATTTTCTAAAGCAAACAAAACAAGACCAATTGTTTACACACTACTTTGCAAGTCACAATTTGGACAGTTTTTACGCTTGTGTGTCAGTTGTGTCATACTGAATGGATAAAAGTCCAGGGGCGTAGCGTGGGATTTTGAAGATGTACGCGCGAGAATAAATTTTTCGCAAGCGTCAAAGGCGCTTACAACTAGGGGGGGTGTGGGGGCATGCTCCCCCAGAAAATTTTGAAATTTAAGGTCTCGAAAATGCCATCTCCTGGTTTTTCTGCGGGGCATTTTCAATAAATAATGCGGCAAAAATGCAGTAGAAAGTTTTTTATTTTAACCATTTCCCTAGTGTTTTCTGTAAGTTACAGTGTTCCGAAAAGAAAACAAAAATACAAAAAAAAAAAAAAAACGAAGACAGGTCACAAGCAAAGGTCGAGGCGTCGACCCTTAAGACGGGCAAACTCCGTTACCAACCTGTCAATATCCACGTTCTTATGTTTATGTATATGAAGGATTGCTAAGGAGCTTAATGTTTCGTCCGTCATCGTACTTCGCAGAGGAGAATACCTGCGGGGCTGGGGAAACTGGTAAGGCTGGCTGGCCTTGAGGGAGGGGTACATGAGGCGTTTTTCCTATTTTTTGCTTACCACTCAAATGCATTTTGCCACTATTAGTAGCCAGCACTGAATGATTAATGCTTGGATAATGTGAATTCTAATGAAAAACGCCAGTATATTGTGAAAATATGAAATTATTACCCAGCAAATTTAATGAGAAAAGTTTTTTCTCAGATCTCAGCTGTACGCACGGGCGTACGTGCGTATATCGACGCTACGCCCCTGAAAGTATCAGAAATACACAAATGTTATGCCAACATTGATAAGTTGCCCCAATTATCTCCAATTTCATAGAAAACTGTTACACCGGTGAAACAAGTTATGAAGGCTGATCCCCCGTGATTCTTGATTGTCAGTGAGTCGGTCTCAGATTATCTTAAATGCTTTGTTTTACGGTGGAAATGCACTTAGCTATCCAAAGCCAGTTTACAGGCACTCCACTCAGAAATAACAGGAAAAAATGGTCAAATTAAACATAACAGGTTAAAAATCTCAACTGGTAGGAGGCAAACCATGCAGCTGGCTATTTACAAGCATAGCCGAGGACGAAGCTCATTTTCAGCATCGGCAAACTTTAGTGAAATATTTAGTATTCCTGCCTCCCAGAGGTGTATTCAACCACTGAAAGTGACCCTTTGGATATGCCTTGGTCCAAGGGCCTTACTTGGTATCAAGGAAATTATTTGGAGAGAATTCGAACCTTTACACTTTCGAGATCAAGATCCTTAGAAAACTTCTCGATGTGCTTTGTGACAGAGGTTGCTACTCTGCAGGTAAGAAAAACAATCTCCAACTGGCAACTTGAGGTGCTCATCTTGAAAAGAAAGATGGAGAAAAAGGGAGATTTAAGTTAAGAATAACTCTGCTGAGAGAAAAGATAATTTTGATAAGGACAAAATTATTATTTAAAACCTCAACTGGTCAAATTTCACTGATGCCAGAAATAGCTAAAAATTGATACATATTTTTAAAATTAAATTATCGTGATCAATCTAAAAAGTTATATTCATTGGAATATTAGTGAAGGTGTATTTGTTAGCCACGTTTATTGATATAACAGCTGACCTGCCTTAAACTTTGAGATTGCCGTTTGAACTGTCCTGCAGCATCCCGGAGACCTTGAAGAATGACATCTTGAGAAAGAAAAAAAAGTGAGACCGAATAATATCATAGCATTCTGGTTTTACGCTGCAATAATTGAAGTTCTTTTATGCTAAACGGCATGGATGTAAAATGGAGAAAAAGCAAGGTATATTTTCACTTTCCCATTAATTTTTGAACATTAAAAAAATACTGTTTCAGAGTCCGTCGTCTCAATAGAGAATTTTCCTGATGCTTAATTTACCACATTAACATTTATTAAAGAGATACTACAATGGTTGGTTTGTTTGTTAATTTTTTTTTTTTTGTTGATTTGTTTGTTTTCAAGTTTGAGAACCATGTGTCGTAAAGCATATACGATACGAGTTCCAAACAGCGTTTAAGAAAAATTATGCTCGTGACGGGGACAACTTGTCATGCAACATAAATCTTAATTTATGTCTTGAAATTTAATGGAACTGTATCTTCTCGATTTTACACAAAAGCATCCTCAACTTGGCCATTTTACATCTGGTGTTTCGTCACAGGGTAGCCTCCCACACAGTCGTTTTTAGGAGAGAGAGAGGAGGGTAATACGACTCTCTTAAAAACGACTGCATGGGCCTCCTCCCTAATTCAATGGCAATTTAACGGACAAAATAAGATCTTACCAAGTGATATTGAAGTCTATAAAGAAAATTGGAGGGTGACAATGCATTTTTCAGAGATAATTAAGCTTCAATTTTGAAAAATGCCACACATTGTTTTGTATTTTTTAACACTTTTTTATAGTTAAAATAATGTTGTTTACTTATCTATGAAAATAAGTGATTAACCCAAATGTTCTTTTGGACTCCACCAGCCCTTGCTACGATCTAAGTTTTCCCTCACACTAATAAATATTGAAAAAAAAACCTCTGTATTAAGAGGCACCGTCCTTATTTAAGACTGCACAGTCATGCATTAATTCACTAATAGTCGTTGAGAAAAAAATAAATAGACGCTTTAACGCTGTTGTATAATGCACTAATTTCCAATAACTGAACTCTGTACAACACTATCATTGTAAGTCATTAGTACCTGGTGTACATGGTCTGGTCGAAGTTTCCTTTGCCAAGGCCGACTTCAGTTCCTCAAAGGCGGAATGAAGCCGTGAAAAGTTTCCTCTGACATGTTGCAAGGCAAACAAGTTCTGAAAAGATGATCATTAATGACGGCAATCTGTCTGAGTGCTTTGTGACAGATCTAGAATGAACCTTATAGCTAGATACACGACGTAAATTAAGACACAAGAAAGAGAGAAGACAGTCAAGCTTCAAGGAAATCTCACACTGTCATAATGTTTTATAGCTTAGTTTACATGTAATAAAAAAAGTAAGTACTTTCAAACTTCTCAATCTCACAGGACTAAGTTGCATTAGGTTATGTAAGAACAAGCAAAGTGTAGTATTCTGTTTATTGCATTATAGTAGATGTTAAAAATGCGAATGCCTAGACGTGAATGTCACTTGGACCCAGTTCAGACGCCTTACCTATCCATACATCATTTCGAGAAGTAAGCAGTTGTTTGGCAGTTGTGTGTGGTATCTAATTATACAACTGAATCACCGTTTTTCGTCAGATTTCAATAAAGCATGACAAAATCTCATGGTATGACATAGCTTGTCCCTTAACACAACATAGGAGAGAAGATCAAACATTCCTTGGATACGGTCCGTTAGAGCTACGGCGTCTGAACCGAGCCGCAGAATTTAACAAACAAAGTTAATCTACGTAATGTAGATATAACTTTACGTGGGTGGGTGGGAGTGGATGCTCTGTCTCGCTTGCTCTTTCTTCGTTTTAATCCGCTCTCCCAGCTCTTGATTCCCACCCTCCCGAGTTAAACGTTAAAAGAAATTTGTGGCTAGAGGTTTATACCAAAGGAATGGTTTTTCTATACTATTCAACCCATTTAAACTGACATTATCCGTTTCAGTGAGCTGTGTAGTGCCGAAAAACTATTCTGGCCCTTGTTTGCGGTTTTCACTTCCATTCATTTTGTAATAGCTTTGAAGCAAAAACTTTCTACAGGAAAATAAACGTTTTCAATAAACCAAGCCAGATTTAACTTCAGAAAATAACGTATATCGAAATTCAGTCTTTTTACCTCGGGGTAGCCTGTTTTAAGGACAAACAAACCAAAAAATGGTGTTCGACAAGGTCCACTGAGGTGGGTCACAAGTGAGAAGAAATTCACCAAAGCGTCATGAAGGTATTCACAGGTATCTGCATCAAACGGAGGACTGAAGTCGACCAGTAACACTCGAGCTAGTAAGACAATCATATCAAACGTTATCAAGGATGAATCAGTTCCGAACAAGGAGCTGGGCGAGCTGGGCCATACTACTGTGTATGAAGTATGGGGCCACATTCTTAGCGGAAAAGGAGAAATTAACCATCAGAACCGCAGCACTTTAGTGTCTTTCCTGTATGCCGGCCTGAAACTGGATTGAATTTCCATTTCATCCCAATTGATTTTTATTTTTTTATTTAAAGAACTGACTAAGCTTAAATTTATAGGGGCCTGTACGTTTACTCAACTATTTCCTTACCTGGCTGTCTTATAAATGCCGTACGGTTGCCTTGTTTTTCTCCCACGGTTTTCTCCATATCATTTAGAAACTGGATAAGATAAAATGTACTGCCTTAAGTTAGGTAAAGACGAAATTGTTTCAGTTTAAACTTGATCAGACCGCTAAAAGTACAAAGTAAACGACCAAATGAACAAACCTTCGGTTTTCATAGAAAAAAACAAACAGCTGCATCTTTAAATCTCTTACCTTGTAGTAATTCGCAAAGCATGGTAAACTTCTACATCTAATTGATAAATTGTTATTGCCCACTGATTAAGATAAAGTAGAATCAACCAAAAGTTTTAAAATTTTGTTGTTGATTTTTTCTCTCCTTTGTTGTCGGCTACAATTTTTGGCGGGAAAACGCTCGGCCGCCACACGTTGTTGATCAAGAGTCAGTTTCATTTGACGTACATGACACATCTCCGACATGTTATTGGCCGCTGGTCGAAAGATGGGCGGCTCAGATTAGCAACACGAGATCGATCGCCGCCATTGAAATTTTATCGTGAATCAAACTGAGTATTTCTTTTAAAATGAGGGATGTCAAAGGATTTTTGAGTAAAAAACAAAGCGAAGCGGGACCTTTGGCATCAGAGTGGGCTGTTCTCGGAGAACTTTACGAGAAGAAGTAAGTCTGTAGTGTTTGGTTTTTATAGACAATTGGATTTACTGCTTAGTCACTACCATCGATAACCCTTCTTGTCAAATTCTTTGTTGAGCTTCAACGATTCATTTATTTCAAATCTAACAGTAAGAGATGGCAGTGCTATGTAGTGATTCCATTTTTCTTTTAGGTAGCTTTTTGTTGAATATAATTTGTTCCTTAATAGGGACATTTTAGCTAATTAGGTTACGTTCCCCATTTTCATTACCTGACTTTCAACTACATTTGAACTTTTATTACACTGAATTTCTTCACTGAGGTAAGTTAACAGTAATCAAAACAAGTATCAAGAGCTTACATTTAATTTGAAGAGGACATGTTACCCCTTTGGGTTATCTGGCTGGTACGGCAATTCCTTTCTAAAGCTGCAAGGTAATTTTTAGGAGTGATTGCAGAATACCAGGCCCACTTGGAATAGCGCAAATCTACAATGTACTTCTGTCATGGTTCCACAGTCACTGAATTCCACATAATAAAACTAACGCTCCCACAATCCCGCAATCTTCTGGCCAAGGAACAAAGGGAGTGAAACCAGTGCTCCTACAGTCCCACAGTCCCGTAGTCCTGTAATGAATGATTTGCCAGTAATCAGATGCCTATGTTATGCGCACAGGATTCTGGGATCGCCAGGGGGCAAACATTGCAAGTCGCCAGAAAGAAATGTATGGCATAAAGTTGTTTCTTTGTCAAAAGCAGTGATCTTGGGCAAAAATAACGCATTTTCGCTGCGATTTTGTGAGAAGCGGAGGTGACTAATGTTGGTGTGTGGAAATTGTAAGATTTTGTGTGATAACTTTGATTAAACCTATCGATAAATGCCTAAGTGTGAATTGTGAAATCTGCTGAATCTATATCAAGTAATGGTCTCGAAATAGTACAAACGTAGGTATAAATTTGAGGGGATTGACTCAATAAAGCCTTTTCAGTTGTAATTATGTGTGCTGATATTTACAACGAGTATAATTGGAACTATGCCCGGCGGTGATCATTGTGCTGTATGGGGTGTATAAAATATAGGGTTGACAAGCCTTCGCGTTCACGTGCATGTTTTAGCCTTTAAAGTTTTGCCCTCACGGGTATATCTTATTGAGAACACCCTTTTCTCTATGAAATGAGCGGCGTCCCCCGTAAACTTTCTTTAAGAGCTGGATTTTCTTCTTATTAAATGCCATTTATGGTTTGGAGGATTTGCGTGATGGTCACTGTCTTATGTTTTGTATTTTGATGTCAAAGGTCATTTCTGGGTTATGCGTTCGGTTTATTAGAACTCTTGTTGTTTCTGTTTAGCGACTGCCGTTCTTATGCCCTTTGTGGCATTTGATCCAGGTTTGGTATGGCCCATTTCAGTGCATCCAGTGACAGTATAACCTCTCTTTTTATCACTGTACGGATAGGATTTGAACGGTGTAATAATCATTACATGTATCTTGCAGCTTTTGTGTTGCTGGGCCCGGCTATTTGCTTTTGTCGCAAGATGTTGTGTTTCTTATCACGGCTATCTGTCTTTTGATCCTTTCTTTGTCATTTATAACTTGTTTGAAAGCTATGCAATGCGTTGAATTGAGGGCTTAAGTCCTATTTAGTCAAGGTTGTTTTTGTTAATATTGCTTCGCTTCGCTCTGTAATAAACTGTGAGGTTTGTGTAGCGGGAGCTTTAGTTAGTATTTTCCTTCTGTGTTGATAAGGCAATTGTCCTGTGTTAGCATGCTGGTTGCTCTGGCCAGGGGAGATTTCCCTGTGTTTACTATCACTGGTTTCATCCCTCCACAGTGCAATAACTCGGTAATTTCCATACCCTTGCACAATAATTTCTCTCCTTTGTTTGGGTGAAATTTCAGCAGCGATGAAGTTATAACACACTTACGTAACTAAAATTAAAAAAAGAAAACAATCTCGACATACATAATTACAACGGAAAAGGCTTTATTGAGTCAATCCCCTCAAATTTACACCTAAGCTGCCTAAATTTGTACTTTTCCGATACAATAACTTGATGTAGACTCAGTAGATTTTACAATCAACCTTACGCAAGTGTTTATCGAAAGATTTTATCGCATCAATCACACAAAAACTTACAATTTCCACGCACCAACATTAGTCACCTCCGCTTCTCACAAAATCACGGCGAAAATGCGTTATTCTTCTTCCAAAACCACTGCTTTTGACAAAGAAACAACTTTACGCCATATATTTCTTTCTAGCGACTTACAATGTTTGCCCCTTGGCGATCCCAAAATTCTTTGCGCATACATGGGTCTCTGATTACTGGCAAATCATTCATTGATTAAGACTGAGTAAAGGGCGATTTAGACGGTACGATTTTCTCTTACGACTGTTGCATGCGATTTCTTGAGCGCACGCTGCTTGCGTCATGTAAAAATCGTACACAACTCTCGCCACTCAACATTGCTGTTACCTACGATTGTCGTAGGATTTTAAAACATGAAATCCTACGACATTTTTCGTGTTGTGTGCATCTGTCGTAAGGATGTTGTAGGTTGATTTACACGAAGCGATTCGTGTTGTAGGCATGGCGTAAGCATGTCGCATGCGACAAATCGTAGGCAAAATCGTACCGTCTAAATCGCCCTTAAAGCACCCCACAGTCCGCAGTCTCCAAGTCAAAATAATAATACTGGGATTCAGTTGATGCAACTAACACTTCAGCAGGAATGAGTGTCTGTAGTTTTGTTTGGTTAAGTCAATTGAAACTTTGAGTTGTGATGTAAATTTGATGACTGTGGGACTGTGGGTTGAATAGAAGTAGGCTTGTTATTCTGGATTGTGTGACCAGTATTCTTTGTAACTAAAGAATCTACAAAAAATATTTCATACTGTTGGTTCATATTCGCCTTGCACATTTACAGTGTACCTGTGTGGGCTTATATATTTAAAAAGAATGATAGAGAATTTGGTCTCCAGGAAATACAGTAGTTCTTAGCTTAATTTTGTTCTGTATGTTAACTTCCTTGCTCTTCAGGGTATGCTGCTTTCAGAATAATTTATAAAAAAAATAGCTTGATGACATAAGGCCTAGGGGACAGAAAGAACAAAAATGAATGAGCATGTATAACATTTTCTTGCGATGAATACCCTCTAGGCTGTCATATTCACCTATATTTTTATGTTTTGAAAGGAGCCTTTTGATAACGTGCATTGTACATGTATGTTTAAATATTTCACTTTTCAGGTTGTGGCATCAACTGACAAATAAACTTACTGAGTTTGTCAAGAATGATTACTTTGCTCAAAATGGAGGGCTTGTTGAGGTATGACTAAAGCCAGTACGAGTCACTAATGCAAGCCACTCTATAGTTAATTTAATTTTTGTTGTTTAATTATTGTTATTTTTTCTTATCATTTATTTATCTAAAAAATACATGTAGCATGTCCAGAACTAATACTTTTGCTTATTTTGAATTGAAGAGGGCCTGAATTCACAATTCATTGTCTTTGGATATACATGTACTGAAGAAGAACTGAGAAGAACAAAGCACTATAATAATGATGATAATACAAAAGTAGTTGCACATATCAAAGAAAAGAGTCTACTGTACATGTAGCAAAATGTGGTAGTAATGATTACTACTTATCTGTAGATTATTATTATTATTATTATTATTATTATTATTATTATTATTATTATTATTATTATTATTATTATTATTATTATTATTATTATTATTACAGTGAAAATGGTTTTGCTTGTGTAATTTTTTTGTAGCTATCAAACTTTTTGTGTTCCATTTTTTGTTTCCTAGATGTATGAAAATTTCCTTGCAGACTTTGAACACAGGTAATGTGGAAACTACATGTAGCAGGGCTATTAGGTTCAATTTGGGTAACATTGTTCAGTACAGTATGGCACAGTATACTTACTTGTGATTGAACTGAATTTTTTCCTCATTATTATTAATATTATCATCATCATCATCATCATCATCATCATTATTATTATTATTATTATTATTATTATTATTATTATTATTATTATTATTATTGTTTTGGTCATCAGGTATACTTTGTAAATGAATTGTAAATAATGACATTTTTCAGTTTATAAAACGTATTTCAGGATATCCACTGTACACAGTATACTTTGTATATGCATTACATGAGTGCTCCTACATTGTATAAGTTGAACAATGTTTAAATGATACGTGTACCTTAAATTGTTGCTAAACTGCAAATTGTTATTTTCTTGTCACAGAATAAACATGCTTTCCCTCATGGAAATTGTACTGTATGTCATAAAGGAAATAAAGGGTTAGTACATGTACGGCGTACATGCACTGTCATGAGCATTTTGACCCATGTCGTGGTTGTTAAAAGCCATTTACCATAAGTCCATGAAAACACAGAAATTTATTTTAACTACGCTATACAGGGTATTTATTTCATGTCAAAGAAATAGAAAACTTTGTTCTGAATGGAACACAAGTAAAATGCTCTCTTTCAGTGAATGTAATTTATGCAGCATTTGTTACTGTCCTAATACCAATGCAAAAGTTTTTTTTGTTGTTGTTGTTTCTCAACTTGAGTAAAGGTACATAATATACTGGCCAGATGTTGTTTTGTAATGAATTATACATTGTTTTTGATGCCATCTTATATTCTCAGAACCAGAAGCTGCTCTTGAGTTCCTGGAAAGAGAAAAAGAAAAGGTTTGTTGTACACTAGTTAGTGTGAATTTCTTAGTGCATAACTTTTGTCCTGACGGATGTACAACCAAATGTACTAAGTCAGCTTTCAGTTCTAAAGGATTAAAATAGATTTTGCTAGTTGTGTCTAATTGTTTTACTTTGTTTTGTTTTTACACTACACAATTATAAGCAGAGATTACTTTTATCTCATTTTAGATAAAAAGTGATGTAGAGGCTCAAGTTCTTTGCATGACAGCCATTGGTAACATTAAACTTCAGCAGGGCAACATGGAAGAAACAAAGGTATGCTATTTTTCATCTCTTTTGTTACAGTGTATTGTAGTACTGTGCATGTAAAGGTTGATTCAAAATTTCAATTTACATTTACACACTGCGGGCTGTAAATTTGTCTTCTTGTGATGCCTGTTACTCTTTGCAGACAATAGTCGAACAAACCAGAGCCATGCTTGAGACTATAGATGGAGTAACAACAGTTCATGGCAGGTTTTATGAACTCTGCAGCAATTATCACAAAGTAAGTTGACACAAAATAAATCATGTCATATATAGAGGCCAGCTTGAGAAATATCTTGGTTACCCACTGTGGAAACATCATTGATAATAATATGAGTTAATTGATTTAGATTTTCCTGAAATCTTGTTATAAGAACCACACCAAACACATGTGTATATGTTTTGTACTGTAGTATCTTACTGGTGCATGTGTGCATTGTGTGATTAACAAATCGAATTTGGTTTAGCGTTGTCTGCACTCTTATCGACAACGATATCCGTCATCACAGTGGTCAAAATGTTGTGCGCCGAGTGAGTCCACAACAAATTTTGACCACTGTGATGACGAATATCGTTGTCGATAAGAGTGCAGACAACTCTAAACCACATTCGATTTGTTTTTTACCACAATATCAACGTCAAAGAAAATTTTTACAATAACTGTCAAAATTTCCGCGCGCTGTTTGACGCGAGCAGCGTTGTCTAGACTCTTATCGACAACGGAAAATTAGCCAATCAGATTGCGAGATTCGAAACAATTGTGGTAAAAATGTTGATAGAGGTAATTTTCAGTCAGTGACACAGGTATACTCCAAAAAGGAAAATCTGAGTTCTCCCAACAGCAGTTGAACTTATGACCTTCCGATTACTAGTTTGGATTTACTGCCACTGAGTTGTAGGAGACTAATATAGGAGCTAAGCCATTAAACTAGGAATAAGGATCATGTGACAAACATCCAGCCTACTGCTAGGATGGGTTCACGTTTCGTTGAGAGAACTCAAAATAATTTCCTCTTTTCCAAATATGCCAACCAAGCTCAAAGGGTCAGTAACTGAAAAAAAAAACTCTTGTCATTTATTCACCAGGCTTAAAACGTAACATCGTATTTTCTTTCACGTATGTGATTCTTGTGTACAACCTGTACATGTATAACATTTCTATTTACTAGATTACTGGCTCATACAACGACTACTACCGGGATGCACTGCGGTTCCTGGGCTGCGTAGAGCTAAACACCATGGCAGGTCAGTTAATTTTGAATTTTGATATACATGTAGACAAGGTAGATCGTAATGAAAATCCATTGACACTACTGGAAAGAGCACCTTAAAATTAGTAAAAAGGCCAAGTGTGAGAGTCTTGTCTTGTCTTTTAACATCTATAAAATGTTCAAACTTACAGCCGATCCACGTCTTGCGTGACCAGTATTTCCGAGAATGAAATGAACATTTGAAATCCTCTTTGTAATGTCCGTCATTTGAATGGATGTTGAACCTTTCTCTGGAAATCTTTCCAAAAAAGACGTATTAACAGGAAAAAAAATTCAAAATAGACAAGGGAAACAATTGTTATTCTTGAAATACTTCATGCTGTAATGTAAAGAAAAAATAATAGCTTTATACCGTCAATAAACTAGGGAAATTTCTATGGGAACTCTGAAATCTCATCGGTGATGTTCGAAACTGACATAAAATTAAAATTTCACAAACACCAGTCACGCATGATGTGGATTGACTGTAATAGAACTCTATCTTCGCAGTTTTTCTTAAACTTTTAACCTGCCTGCCGCTATCCAGACATTAATTTTTTTGTCAATTATGACCTTTTTAATTCATTCATTCATCTCTACAGTTAATAAAATACACATGTAATTATTATTATTAACTGTATTTTTTATTACTGATACAACTCATTGTATTATTGATACAGTTGAATAAGTGAAATAAATGAAGTACAGTATGCAGCTGTAACTGACTTTTTCATTGACAATTGCTCATTATTTTACATACAAGTATGTAAAAGTCCACAAATATGTAATAGTCCACAAATATTACATAATGATGGTCTTTATTCTCTTGCCAGTTGGTGAACAGGTTGATAGAGCCCTTCACCTATCTTTGGCTGCTCTACTGGGAAATGATATCTACAACTTTGGAGAGTTGGTAGGTCGCTTAAGTGTACCTCTACTGATATTTACTTCCTGTAAAATGTGTTTGAAACTCTATTTATAGTTCAGTTGTTGAATATTCTACAAAATTTGTATTCTATAAATGGGTAGGAACAAATTGATAGGGAAAACTAACAAAAAAATTGCAGGCTACAATGGACCAGTATCTCACAATATTATTAACGCTGAAGAAAGATGAATTTATAATAAATTATTTATATTTTGATGGCAGACATATGATGGGCTTCTTGTAGCTCAAGTGCAAGCATTTTGCTAATGTAATACATGTATGTCACCTACTGTGCAATAATTTCTGGTGAAGTCTCACCAGCATTAATTTTATAATGTAGACCTAAATATTAAATGTAATTCTATTTAACCAAGAAAATCTTACACTGTTCATGCATTTTTTTTTCTTTAAGCTAGCACATCCTGTCCTGGAGTCCCTAAAAGGAACACCACATGGATGGCTAATAGAGCTACTCTATGCCTTCAACTGTGGTATGTAATTTGCTTGTATCATGAATGACATTCTGTATGTCCAGCGCTAAGCAACTGTAGCTGGCTTTTCTTGAAGTCCCTGCTGGGGCACTTGCCATTTCTAAGGCAAATTTTTACGTTGGAAATTTCAGAAACTTTCTGTGTCAAATGGAAAGGCTTTTATTCCCAAAGTTGCAATCTCTGTGGGAATCTCTGTGGTAGCTTAAAAACTTACATGATGGTGCAATGATGGCACAAGAAGACAACAAAGTGGAGGCAGAAATTTTGTGCAAATGGGACTGTAATTTCCATTCTGACTGGTTGGAATGGAAAAAGTGAAGTACCTCCGAAGGTCATTCATTTGTTCCAGGAAATTTCTGTTTGATCTGTTTAATCTGTTCGATCCAAAAATTTTGACTAAATGGAAAGCCTTCCATTTAACCCAAATTTTCAGCTGGAAATTTCAGAAACTTTCTGGAAAGGCCTCTTTCCGGTAATTTCGTTGGCAGATCATAAGACATACTGTATGTGATGATGGAATGTTGGTACATGTAAAAGAAGACAAAAAAATGGAAATTGGAAACTTTGTGCAAATGGAACAGTAATTACCATTCGAACCGATTGGAATGGAAAAAGTGGAGTACCTCTAAAGGTTGTTCGTTTGTTTGTTTCAGATAATTTTCCATACAATGTAGGATCCGCAATTGTGCCAGTTCCACCCTAAATTTTTGGGTAAATGGAAAATGCCCCTGGCTTTTTACATTGTACATTCTCACTGATGTAACACACCAAGTTCTTCTTCTGAGTAGTTTTGCAAAAAGGAAAAAAAATTGCATACATGTCTCAAGAGTTGAACTAACATGCTAAGACCCCACTCTTTCTCACAGGCCCACTCCTGGGTGATAGAAGAAAACAATATAATTGCAGAAAGGGAAGAAGGTATACAGATTATTCCTTCTGCCTGCACACAGGACTCTCACATACCATCCTTTAACAGCTCCTATAACATGTCTCCAAGGCTATCTTTGTTTTTTAACAGCTTTACTGGGTGCTCCTCTTACAATATATAATATAAATTAAAGTGAAAGAAGCAAGACCCAAAAGGGGCAGGTGCAACAGGATGAACGTCCCATGTAAGGCACCGCCCCTGGATAATCTGGATAATCTGAACATACTGTGGAGAATTATTGCAAATTAATTAAGGTTTATTTGTCTCTTAATTCCAAAAGTATCTGGAAGAAAAAGAAAACAAAATATTTTGAGAAAGCCTACAGCTGTCAGACTCAAGTTCGAATGTTCAGATACATTAAATTTGTATGGAATGTCAGCTATCGGTGTTTTTCAGTTTAACCCCCCTTAAGAAACCTGCTGCTCCCAAGGCAAATGTTCCACATTGAATATCAAGGGAATTTACATGTATGGAACACACTGGGTGTATTACAGTGTACATGTAGGTATATTAACGACAATTTTTCACTGGTCTAAGCCACTTTCTACTGTAAATCTTTTGTACTGCAGGTGACTTGGCTAAATTTGAACAGCTAAAACGTCATTGGCAGAAACAGGTAATTGTTGATTGTTTAAGAAGAGGATACTTTTACTGCATTATATTATCATTATAGACTTTGTTATAAACTTACTCCACAGTACAAAGGACGGCATTTATGACCGGCAGACTATGACTTATGGCAATGAAGTTGAATAGCTGTTTCCAGTGCATTTTTGTTTTCCTATCATAACAGCTGGCCATGAACTAACATGTGTAAATGTCAGGTGTTTCAATAATCTTTGACAAGTCAGAGCAAAGCAGACCAAAGTATATGTACTGTAGCTGGTTATGAGCAATTTTTGAGCGAATAATTAGTACACAGATAAATGAGTTTCAAACAGATTTCAGAGGTCTTTTAACTGGCTCTTAAGGGACTCTATTTACCAGCAAACTGTTACTACTGACCACATCTGCCAAAAAATCATACTTTTGAACAACAGTTACATTTGTGATTGTGAGCAAAAGCACATGTACAGTGTACCTCTCGCATGGTGTATCAGAGAAACTCTGCAGTGGTTGTTAAAGTGATGAAGTGAAGCCATGAATTTCCTACTTAGCATTAGCCCTAGTAATGACTTTGCGAGGCAAATAAAAAAATAGGCAGTCTAAGACAGCTGCGTGTGGCTACTGATATAGCACAACTTTCATAGCATTAAACAGAAATAGATGTTTTATATAATGAGGTTAGACGGTAGGGTTGTAGAAGATTTATGCATATTCACACACAAAATCGAAAACTTGCTGCATCACACATATTTAAATTTTTTAATACCCTGCAGCGTAATTTGATCGAGTTGTCATACGGGCGAATTTGGTATGTGCTGAAGGATATCGGTTTGTTTACTTACACGACGACAGATCGATCTCATGGTTTACATAAGATCGCGTACTCAGTGGAGAAATCCCGTGAAATTATGGTCGCATGACACACAGACAACAGGACAATAACTTTCTTGATTAAAAAATTTATTCGGACCTGAAAGGCAAATTCATTCAATTTTCGCCTCGAGTAAAGCTACATGTACGTGAAGGCGACCGATGCAAGCAAACTGCAAGTCCAAAAGCACAATTTCTTGACACAATATGAAACTGAGCACGTTTTTCGAAAATTTCGCCAAAGCTATTTGAAATATGACATATCGATCAACTGAACAGAAAGCACGGTAAAATTCACGTTCAAACCTGTAATGTTTTGTAAAGTGGATTCCCAGGAGCACACAAGAATTTCCGAGAAAGTCTACAGCTCATGGGATGATTTGCAGATGTTGTTTGCGATGATGTGCATGGGTTTCGCTTTGACACAATATTGAACAGGAATTTCTCGGCTATGAACTCAATGATTTCCTCTGTTTAAGTAGCCGAGTGTTCCTTAGAAGTTGTTCTTGTGATTTGCAGTATCGAAAACCTGTGTTTTCGTCCAAGAACCACAAACTGGCACCTTGAAAATTCACACATGAAAGATGTGGCAGCCATTTTGAATTAAAATAGCTCCTTGAATAGAACCTTCAATGCGAATAAAGCCGACTGAGATCTCGTCAACCTCTCGTTGTGAACATCGGGTGAAAATCGGGTAAAGTTCGGCATTCTATTGTTACACTCACTCACTCACTCACTCAACACGATGACATAGTGGCTTCACCTCCATAGGAGGCAGTAGCTACAAAAATCTTCAACCTCCGCAGGAATCTAACGGCCCACCTACTTTGCCTTGTGTGGTTTTTCCATTACTTTCATTACTAGAGCTAATGCTTAGTGGAAATGAATGGGTTCACTTAAGCACTTTAACATCAGTACCCTGCAGAGTTACAATGTAATTCTCTGATCCAGCATTTGTGTCATTAGTGCCAGCCGCACAACCTTCATCTTACCTCTTACATCAGACTGTCAGCCCATCATTGGCCACAGCCACTGAGCCATGTACACACACCATCACCTCTCGAGTCAACTCCCTTTAGAACACGGATACGTTCACTACCACGATTTGGTGTTTTTTGAGAGTCCATAGTGATGGCCGTAGCGAGGTTTGCACAAGGTGTGAACTGACTCTATTTTCATGCATTTTCTCTTCTGTTTTTTCAGGCCGACTTAAATCGCAACTATAAGAATCTAAGACAGAAGATCAGTCTTCTCAGTTTAATGGAGGTTTGTTCTACTCCTCTGTTGTTTTGTTTTTATCTTTAAAAAATAATATGTACAGGTAACTCATGATTCCATGATTCAAAAACTCCTGAGTAAATTGCAGACATCAAGACTAGAGATCTTACTCTTTATCCCCACAGTTAACCTTCAAAAGGCCATCAAATGACAGAAACCTCTCGTTTGAAATGATATCAAAAGAAGCACAGCTACCCCTTGAAGAGGTAGGCAAGAAAAATATGCTTGTACAGTAGCCTTGTAGTATAGCCCACAGCCAGTGTAGTTAGTGAACCTTTCACATCATAACTACAGACTGTACATCAATTGAGGTAATTCCACAAGTATACACTCAATTACAAAAACGTTGACACCTAAAAAGCATAAACCATGAACGATGAGACCCAACGGATTTGTGGGTAGTGTTTAAAAATTGGCCCTTGTTGGCCAACTTTACACTTCAAGGAAAGCTTGGACAGTTTCATCATTCACCACATGCAACTAATTTTGATTATCAACCGTCGCACTAGAATAGAATATTATGCAAATAAATTTAGTACACTTGTACCCATTGAGCCATTGAGTCTCATCGTTCACGGTTTATGCTTTTTAGGTGTCAACGTTTTTGCAATCGAGTGTATACGCATATCTTCATTTTCTACATGATTTACCCATCCCCGATTGCCGATTTGTTTATAATGAAAATTCAATGTAGATTTATGTCAAACATTAATTGGTATATAACAAACGTATGTACCTCTGTATTTCATTCCAAGTCAATCTTACACTCTAATTGTTTTCAGCCCAGTAGCCCAGCAGGTTTATCTTATTTCAGTTTACGTTTATTTTATTCACAGGTTGAACTCCTTGTAATGAAAGCCTTATCCCTCGGTTTAGTGAAAGGTAAAAGTAAAACTGTTTTTATTGTCAGTGCCAGTAGTGGGTTTATTCTTTTTAAAAAAAAAATTACCTTTCCACCACTTTAGGCAAGTGTATACAAATGGCTGAAGTTTTTGGGGGTTATTATTATTATTTTTTTTTTTTTTTTTGACCGTGCAAAGATAAAAAGATAAGCAGATGGAAGAGAAGGAGTTTTCTTGTTTATTACATTCCTGTCCAAATTGCTATTTGAAAGGAGCAGATACTGACAATGTAAAAGTGTATCATGTGGTTGTATTGTGAATGAAAATGTTATTCCGATCCATTTTAAATTTGATGTGTGGCTTTTTATCATTTGTGGCCAGGCTCCATTGATGAGGTTGAGCAGATGGTGCACATGACCTGGGTTCAGCCAAGAGTACTGGACTTGAATCAGGTAACTTATACATGCCATCTCATGCTTTGGGTTTTTGGTAATTATTTGTTATCGAGTCGCTGTGAACAGCTAACAGCCAATCAGGAGCGTAGCACCGAGTGTTAGCTTTGAGAATACGACGTGATTGAGTGGACTGATTGCTGTATAATACACTCGACTACATGTTACCAGTCGTGGTACAATTCAGGGTTTGAGTGACATTTTCAAATATATAGAGTTGAAAGAAGAGTTCACAAAGTGAATAACATTAATTCGCCACAGTACTGCATTTAGCAAAAATGCCGAAGGGTTTCAGCGAAGTTTATTTTTTGCCCCAAAATCACTTAGTCTGTGGTTTTGAAAAGTCATGGATTCGAATCCCGTTCAAGCCTGATTTTTTTTCCAGCTTTTCTTTTCGCATAACTGTGATGGTCTATCATTAATTTGTTAAAGTTGTTGTTTTTTTCTTGTGTTCTGTAGATTGGTCACATGAGAGATCGCTTATCAGAATGGTGCGAAAAAGTCAAGACACAAGTATACTCTGTTGAAGACCAAGGTCCCGAACTACTCGTGTAAATTAATGATCTGCTTGTGTTGTTTGTGTTAAATAAAATTTAAACTTCTTGCGTTGTTAGCAGTTGTCTATATCGTCTATTTTTCATTCCGAGTTCTTTTCAAGGAATGAAGAATGTACAGCGTTTGTTGTTTACCCAGATTTTGGGTACGGTTTCGTGCGTGTAAGGTCGCAAGAAGTGTTGGAAGGCTAAAACTGCAGCGTCGATAGGTTAGGTTTGTTCACAGGGCATGGAGAAGAGAAAAACGTTTGTTCGTGTAGGTCTTTTAACTTTGTCACGTGACCTTGTCGAAAGAGAAGATCGCACGAAGTGCCATTTTGGGCGTTGCGAAGGGAGGTTGTGGTTGTACGCTACAGAATCTGTTGTTTTTCGGCGAGATGTCCATGACAGGTTTTACGTGTGAAAGCAAAGAGAAGTCGCCGGATTCCAGACTCGCAAAGTCATGACCTGTGAGAGTCACGATTGTTGAGTGTTCTCTTATCTTGAGTACAGCAATGCCGGCCACAGGGAAAGTCGATTTTTGATGAGCAAACCTTGCAATTTGCTTGGCTGGAACTGATAAGAGCCCTATTCGCTCTCAGATAAAAACAGACTAGTATTCCGTTCCTTTAATGTTATCGTACCTTTGCGTTGAAGAATCTCTAACTTAAATTCTGACTGTTCATTTTAAATTTTTTTCTTTTAAGTCACCCTTTCTCGGGAGTTTAATATCGCTGTTATAGAATTCATCGTATTGAGATTTCGCCAGACAATAGTCCTCCTGCGTGTCAAGCATCCCGGGGGCTTTTGGCTTCATGGCCGTCGGGCAGTTCTGAGAGCTCAAACTGTTTGCTCTTCTTACAACTTTCAAAATCGCACAGAAACCTACACAAACGCTTGCTACGAAGGCCAGTATGTTTTTTTGCTTCTGCTCTGTAAATGTGAGCAACTGTTTCGTCTCTAGATCCTTAGCTTGGCTCTGCCCTTTCTCCGCGACAAGTGGACAGACCCTAAAGTTCTGCTGTAGCATGGAAAAATGTGACAACATTTAAAGCCAAACAAGTATACCCCATAAAGAATTTATAAAGAACAAGCTATAGTCGACCGAGTCTCGTACCACATAATTCGTCCCTGTCTCCGGGAAAAAAATCATTAAAATCATTGTGTGGACTGAATTTAAAAAAAAGTTGTCTAAAAATTAATCCATTTTTCTGGCCATGCAATAGGCCATTTCCAAGTTGCTGTGGGCCTCATTATGAAAGCGAGGCTAGGTGTAAAGCTTTTCAGGATATGAAAATTAGTTTGCATATGAAAAAAAAACTTTGCATTTAGCCTCGTTTTCAAAATGAGACGCAAGGAACTCGGAAATGGCCTATTGTTGTTTTAGCTTTCGTTTAGTGCACAGGTGGCTCAACCAAATGTTGGCATTAAAGTGGCACGTTCGTAGCTTTTCATTGCAGGTTTCTCCATAAACATTCTTTTGAAAAAGCACGTAACACCAAAACATTGCACAGAATTGAATCAAAACAATTCCAACTTTGACTTGAAACAAAGAAACTGTGTCTTGATTTGGAAATCAATGCAAAAAGGGAAAAGAAAGAAACTTATCTTTATTCAGACTCACAGGATTTGAATAGTTTCTACACGGAGCAAAGCCAACGAGAAAAGTGTTAGAGGAGAAAGATTAAGGAAGCGCGTAAATCAACGGAAAGTGTAAGCGAAACAGACTTTACTTTAATCCTTTATATTTCTGTCCTTTCTTTCCTAAAAGAGTCGGCCTTCAGACATGCTGTAGAGAAATTTAGTAAAGTTTCCCTTTGCGACCTTACTCTTGCCTCCCTTTCACTCGAATTTTACTTTAAAGTGTTTTTATTTCGCTCAATGGTACTCTATGAAGTATGTTAATAATACATTCACTTTGTTGGGTTAGTCTGATCTTATTAAACAAAGGACAACTGAAAAGTAAAAGTTGCAGATTCTGCTAAACCTTATACTGTAAACGTTCTAGTGTCAATGAGCGAAGGAAATCATGTAGCACTCAATTAAGAAAACTTAGCTCAGAGAAAAAAAAATCTAATTTTCCAGTATTGAAGAAAACGAGCCCATGACCATTGATCTGCAGCAGCTTGTGCGAGTGGCCGGTTCTTGTCTTCTTCGTCACGTTTCATGTTAAGCACTAATCATCATTTCCTTCCAAGGGTATTATTGTCAAGTTTGCATTCAAACGTGAACTGCATTGGACGATGAAATGTTTATGGTTTCTGTAGTGCACGTGAGTGCTGACATGCACGTATTTTAGACACTTTGTTCCTGTTGGTCCACTATATTTTATAGTTTAACTATTGGAGCATAACAAAGTGTAGCTCGTGCCCCTGTTGATATACAAATATGTTCTTCCTAATGTACAGGAGGTGTAGTTTATAAATGTTTCAAACCTTTCGCCGTTGTTAAGTTAGTAGTAACGCATAGTTAGATCCAGATCTAAAGGTAATCAGACCCGCACTCCATTATTTTTATAACTTGACGAAAAGGAGAACAGAACTCAGTGTAGATTTCAATTTATTAACAGTCGGAATAAGTCTTTTGACTGCGAAGCTTCAACCGACTTATGTCAAAGACTACTTCGGGTTTGAATTCATTTTACTCTGTTTGTTTTCACAGAGATGTAGACCGTGTGACTCCAAAATGCACTCGTCGATTTGGTGCGCAGTTCTTTTATTTCTTGTCTTGTTCCTAACAGTACAGCACGGAGATGGTAAGCCAACATGTAATATGTTATAATTAACAGTACTGTAAGTTGTGGATCTTACAAGAAACAAAAACACTAACGTTGAATCTTCCGAATGTCACTGGCCGGTCCCGGAAGTTCTGAATTTCTCATTCTATGCGTCTTGATGTCATCAAGGGTCGCCACAAACGTGTAGTGCGTAACAAGGAGTAAACTTGCTCCAATGAGACTTCCAGTTACTGGCTTCGTCTCAATCGTCATTGGCTCACTCGCACTCGAATGTGACGTCACCCGTTGAGCTGATCATTTAGATTTTATTTATTTATTTATTTATTTATTTATTTATTTATTTATTTATTTATTTATTTATTTATTTATTTACTTATTTATTTATTTATTTATTTATTTATTTAGCTTTGTCCAATATGGACAGGGATACCGCAACAGCTAAGGCCAATTACTGCGGACCCGGGATACACGGAATATACACACAAAGACCAGACCACAACACCGGGAACTACGTCCCCTACTCTTTGCGAACAGTGCCCGATGTGTCCCGATGCACACAAGGCTCGCCCAATCCAACGCACTGAAAAAAGATGGCGATTGGTTTTAAGCCGGCGACATACCTGGCGATTTTATACGCCGATCGCGGCGAATTTGATCGCCAGCGAATTTCGCCATCGATTGATGCGGACACACCTGGCGATTTTTTGTAATGCAATGTAACGTTTTTTTTCGTTAATTTTCTTGTTAAAAAGATTATTTTCTTCTTTAGGAAAATCGGGGATTTCAGAAAAGGACAATTCGGAGGATGAAATGGAACAAGAAACCCAAGATAGGGTAAGATAGTATCTCTTGCTGAACAATCTTGAGTATATGAAATATACATATTTGAACTGTGGAGGACAGAATGGATAAGTGAATGATGACCATCGCAGTTATGATTTCAAGTGTAGCTCTCCAGTTACTTAATTACATCCCCTGTGTTTAATTTTTCCCAGTCGGAGATTCCCCGTCATCACCGTAGCGGCGAGGCTCACAGGCGCCGTAACAGAAGAGCGGAACGGGGTCGTTATCGATCGGTATTAGCTGTGGGCGTCGGATGCGCCGTGGCGGGTGGATGGATTTGCCTAGCAACCGTCGTTTACGTCGTGCGTTACCTTCACGCCAAAAGAAAAGCAGCTGCCTTGCAAGCACCTGACGATGACTTGCTGTGATTGGTCAAATCAAAGATTGAAGTTTATAGAGTAACTTAATGATATCATTAAGATTTAATGGAACATTGAAAACTCAAGCATGTAATAATCTTGTGACTGAGATGTAAAAAAAATAGGGGGTTTGAGGATTATGTGCCCCTTATGAAGATAATTTTCCGCTTTAATGTTGAAAGCGTTACAGTGGATTTTGATGTGAATATATGCAGCAACATATTAATGGCTTATTGAAAGTACCTTCAGTAGTATATTGTATGGCCTTTTTTTAAAAGAATTAACGAGTGCAAGATTACATGATTACGACTTTCGAATCTCAAAATAGCCGCCTTCTCAGAGCCTTCCACACGAATTGATAAGTATAATAAGAAGGCTGTGGAACTGAGCAGATATAGGTGATCTAAAAAGCTAAAACGGCAATGGCAACTGTATAGATTTTGGGTGAAAGTCTTATGGAGTTGCGTAACGGATTCTTCGCGCGCCAAATTTGAACGTTTTTAAGTTTCTTCTTTTAATAATTGAGCTAACGCATCAAATTTCGAGACTTTGTCAGAAATTTTTCTGGAAACAACTTGAAGTGGTAGGTCGTTGCATACTAAACCAAATTTTGACAGGCTGGCTTTTCAGAAATGGGAATGTTCCTGTTTTGTTAAATGAAAACAAACTTCTCACGGTAACGTCTTGTTTTCAGGTCATTTAAGTATTAAGTCATGTTTTTTTTTTTTAAACCCCGTTTTGGTCAACGTGTGAAGTAATGACGTCAAATGGCGTATGAATAATGTCATGATTTTAAAAAGGCGGCCATATTGGATTCGCGATCCTAAAAGTTGTAGATTTTTTCTAAAACTCTTAGGATCGCGAATCGAATATGGCCGCCTTTTTGAAATCATGACGTAATTCTTACGACTTTTGACGTCATTAATTCACGTTGGGGGCCTCAACGGAAACGCTGACATAGCCTTAATAATCTCGGAGTTGTCGAGGGGAATCCCCAATCCCCCACGGCCCCAAAAGATGAAAACAGCCCGATCCAAATAGTGTAAGGCTGCTACTGCTGGCATGGAACACCGGCGTGGGTACATAAGTCATTGGAAGAAAGTTAAAAACTTATAAGTCGTACTAAATCTTACACTCTTGCACAATAAAACGGTCTCTACTAAAACATAGGAAACTGCTGTAATAATGTAATGTAATTTAAAGAGACGATAAAATGACAAGAATTCAATTTTTTGTTGGTGTTAGCCTATTAGGGGAGATCAAGGTAGTTTGATTTAGAACGCTACATTTATTGAAATTCAGTTATTGTGTAATGAGAATCGTGAAATTTAGAAAAGACATTGTGATAACTGACAGAGTGTTGACGATTGGTTTCCTGGTGGAGGTAAACAAAATAGAAGTTACCTGAGAACCTGGAACCTTATTTTATTATATTTCATTCTTATTGTATATATCTTGGGAGTGGGTAAGTTTCTTATAAGAACATAAGTGGGAATATAATGACAAGCAAGACGTTGCAGATAGAAAAGAAAATGCAGAAAGTTGACATGCATTTTCCTAAAAAAATGCCATTTCATTCAAAGGTTGTTTAACGTAACTGTTGGCTTGTAAAATAACAAGGTTAATCGACAAGTACATGGTCAGTGTACACTGAAGGAATTAAAGGTTTCTCAAAGGAAGCATTCTTCATTGAGTAAATGTTCACTTTAATTCGCAATAATTCCATGCAGGCGACACTGCTATAGCAAGAAGGCATTCTGGAGGGAGGTGGGTGGAGGTCGTCCCCTATATAAGCTATATATAGGTATGTGCAGCCCCAAAGGGTATGGTTTTCGGGCCGTTTTTGGTCTGAAATAGGGTATAGATTTTAACCATTTTGTTCTGAAAGTCTGAAGTATTTTACAGAAAAGGATATGAATTCTAGAAACCAGGGACGCTTTCTATTCAACCAAAAATGCCGGAAATTGGAGGTGAGGAGTCGAATGGAAAAGAAATTTCATGGAATAACATTTCGGAAAATTAGAACAACCGTTCCATTCGGCCATTTGTACTCGGACCCAGCTTCTTCGACTATTATGTGATTGTGTCATTTCGTCTTCGGTAGAAAAAGAGAAAAGAACGGGTCTGTTTTGCAGTCGGTTGTGGTTAACCTGAAATACCGTTCCATTCGGGACCATGTCCGGAACTTTTTACCCAATGGATAGCGCCTAAGGCTTGAAAAAGAGTTACAAATACAAGTACCGGAAAAAAGATATTTGGTCTGAAATAGGGTCTGGGTCTGGAGAACCGAGCCGCACACCACCCACCAAACATTCCGAGGAGTACACCTCCCAACCCTCCCCCCCCCCCCTCACTTCCCGCGCCTCACTCAGGGAGGGCAAGCTCAGTATCAGCGAGTACAAACTGGCTTCGATCACCCAATATTCAAGTTGCTGTGCCCCAGAAGGCATGCGTTTCTCTCCTGTTCGAGAAGATCTCGGACTGTCTGTTAGTACTTTTATTATCTGTTTTCAACCAAGTAAAGTTTTTGTCCAAATATATTTGGTTTGTTGCCGAGAGCCATGTGGTCCTTACCCCCTAATTGACCAATTTTGGCGCCTTGAAACTTGCGGTGGCTTTTATCGAAAAATGTTTGGTCATTCTGTGAGTTAACGAAAAACCTTGTTGTACTGTCTAAAATCTTTGTAAGACTTCCAATTTGAAATTTTCCACTTACGCCACTCGATCGCCATACTTGCGTTCATTTTCAGCACTAGAACGTAACCCGGAGTTAAGTATTTTATTTAATAGCTTTGAAAAACAATCTGTCTTTGCATATTTATAAAAGCAGCTGTCTCAGTCGTCTGCTTTTTTGCGTTGTTTTTTTTGGAGAGTTGTGGATACATGATGACACTCTGCTAAACTATTGATCAGAGACCTGCGCTTCATTCATTTCCATTTATTTCAAAAAAGCAAAGATAATGGTGTCACATCATCTTGTAGATTTTGCTAAAAGGTAATCAGCCTCCCATGTACTTTTGAAGGTTCAATGAATGATCCGATGGTTAGAGTACGCGTCGTAAAATAATTATGCAACGCGTCATAAATCCAACATTGATCGACACAAGCTGAGACAAGATCACGATTTCCTTCAAAGTAATTGCCTTAAATACAAATTGTAGACTCACCTAGTTCTGCTTGCCGCGATTCTGATCGTAAGAGAAGCTAGTCTACTGAGTGAAACAAGATACACAGGAAGATTACTGTTTACAGAGATGTATGTTAGGTTAATAAGGTGATATTATTGACACCGTTATTGTGGCAAGACATTGTTACTGTCATACTATACCAGTCGTCAACAACAGGTGCTCTGCTTCGAGCCAAACCACGCATGCGTAAGGTTGCACTTATTAGTAATGGTCTCTAGGGAATTGAGTGACTTCATCTTCTGCTGAAAATCGACAGAAGACATCGTGTTTTTTGGTAAGTTGGCCTCGATTTGTTATAAGCATTTTATTTTCTTCCAAATGCAACCGCTTGATTGTTTGTCATGCAAATGTTAAGCCTGGAATATCAAAACGTTTTGTCAATACAACTTGGGGTGATTCCACGATCGGCTAGTGACCTGAGAGATTTTGCCCGTCAGTTTTAGATCAAGCGATAATTCGCTTTTATGTTTAAGTGGAACTGAACAATAGGAAGGGAATAATACTTATTTTAGGACCGGGAAAAGAGTCGGAGAAAACGACACGAGATTAATAATAACAAGCAATGTAAACTACAAATGTTATTTGACATTTAGTACCAGCATGGTCGAGTTAATCGTCTGCTTAAGCTTTCTTGGCCTGTTTTGAGACGTGAACTTTAAACAGTGTTTAAAAGCTGTTTTTTTCTCTTTTTCACTCAGAATAACAATCTCAGGGGTTTTACTACGGCTTTAAACTTTTTAAATTTTAACCAAATACTTCACGCCATCAAGACATCTGTAAAACTGAAGTACGTGTGCTTCCGTTCCGGAAAGTTGAGTACAAACAACCAGTCAAAAACATGATGAACACTGTGATATAAACCAAGACAGCGTGAAATAAGGCTAGAAATAAGTTGATTTGTTATTTGCTTTATTTTCTCCCGGACTTCAGCCACTATTTAATGGTACAAAATGCTACTAATTACTCGACAAAATGGTTAATGTTTTTTCAATGAAATTAATTGTTCGCAGCAGGAGATCTGCTTGATCTTTGATCAATGTTAAGGTCCCGTGGGATGGCGGGTGGGGGAGTGGGGAAGGAACGTATTGAATAGAGTTTCATATACATAGTCTCACACACAGAGAGGGAAATTTTTACTACCACTTTCGTATACACTCCAACAAAGACAAGCCTACGATCAGGAAGAAAATGCCCTACGTTATTGAAATTTGTGCGTCGTAATTCACTACTGTCAGGAATTTCACCTCAGGTTTTGCTAAGCTCTCTGACATTTAGATTTAATTGCTACAGTTTTAGTTCATATTCTATTGCTCTAACCCTTTAAAATACCACTCTTCTGCATACTACGAGGGGAAAAACCACTCCTTCTGTCGGAACCTTCCTGTATCGCTAGGTATATCGTGTGCCACGGAGATCAGGTAAAAGGAAACGAGAAAACCTGGCTTGAAAAACAACAAGGCTCTCTAGTCATTTTGCCGAGAAGAAGGCAAAACTGAACAAGTTTCATCTGGTGCAGAAATGCGATGCAAGTACTTGAAATCCGATGTAGAATAATTCCCGTAAAATTTGATTTCTGAAGCTGGATTCAAAGTGAGTAACTTTAGGATAACATAATCTACACGAGGATGTAGGTTTGCACTGTCATCCGCAAATGTTGATGCCAACTTTGGCAGAACTTTATAGATGCGTGTTAGGAAACCTGGAAAAGCGATTTCATGTTCAGCCCCAGTGTTTTAAGAAAGAGGAGGTATAGTCTCTGTCCAAAACACCAGATTAGACGAGCCAAATCAACTGCCGGTTAACCCCACCCTCCGTCATAAAGCGGTTGGGGTACCCCATAATTATGAACCACCTGCTCCACTGCAAGTTTTGACGCAGCGGCATAACGAAATTGTTTCACTGAATTATTTTAGTTTCAACAGAAAAAGTCTGAAACGCATGTATTGCCCCCAGTATTAATTAACCTGCAAAGTAAAAATATAACTAACTCACCGTCCTACTTTAGATTTGTTGTACTCGATATATTCGGTGACCAAGCTGGGTCGACTTTGCTTGACCATACTGGGTATAAATTAAAAACGTAAACCGTATCAGACTGACTAAAACTCCGTGGAAAAAAGCACGGTCCAATGGTCTGCCACTTGCGTCTATCAAAACTTTATTAGGCTTAGGTGCAAGACTAAAGAATTGCCCTGTATGTTTTTTTTTTTTTTGTATTCCCTTATTTAGTCCATGACTGTTTGGTGCAAGGGAAAAAACTTGGTATTGCATTAATATTATTTTTTGCCGTCACCTTCTGAAAGAACGTTTCTTCCCTTATTCATTTTTATTACTAGAGCTAGAAGGTTAAAAGGAATCAACTATGGAAAGTGGTTTAAATTTGGCCTGTTTGTGTTTACTTTCACTTCTTAGTATTACAGGTAAGTGAGAAATGTGCGGATAATTGGTTGCTTGATATCTCCTAATTTCTTTTTTTTTTTTTCCTTTTTTTTTTCTTTATTGACAATTGTCTGTAATTAGTTACATGTTTGGTCTTAGGTTATACGGAGGGGCCTAATGCCAAGCTCCTTTCACCTTTTATGGGGTACTGGTGGGTGTACAAAGACAAATATACAAAAACAGTGTAACGTAAAGTAATCTAGTGTGAAAGTACCATGTTCATAAATCTTATAGCGTGCAGCCGAATGATTCGTTGTATACTACTTAAGACTTTGTTTGTCTTTTATTTAGACCTTCCTAGCAAACTGTTCAAGTCATTCTTCACTTTCCTTCTTTCTTCCTTCCCTTTTTTTTTCTTTCTTCCTTTATAATCCTTAAAACTCCTCGATCCTCAATCCCAAACTTCTCGAAAAGGTACAATTTGACCTTTCGTGATAATAAGTTTAAGTATATCCGAAGCGTTTTCTTAACATAGAACCAAGTAAAAGCTACTTAAACTTGTTTCAAAGTTATTAATGTAGATAAACAATTCACTAACGATGGTTTCTCCTTTTGTTTGCAGACGCAAATCTGGAAATGATCTCCTCTGAAAATACACCGTGTAGCAAAAGTTCAGTAAATTACAATGTCACTCTAAGTAAAGGCACCAAAGCTGGGAAGTATTACAAAATGGCGGGGATTAGCAAGATGGACGACTGTGTTGGGCACTGCTGTCGGTCTAGGAGATGTGATGTGGCCTTTATGGTCAACAAGAACTGTTATCTAGTAAAATGTCATCATTCGAACTCGTGCGAGCTCAAACAGTCTGATAACCCCAAGTTTGATACCATGCTCTCTGTGGTGTCTAAATCAAAAGCGGTAGAAGGTAAGAAAGTTTATTGTCAGTATGAGCTATGTTGTTTCTGTATAACCCTCCCCAATCCCCCAACCCCTTTTTTTCCTCTCACAGTTTTACCCAGTCTCCTACGCTGCCATAGGTTTTGTCGCTACGCAGCAACTTAACCCGTGTCATACGTCAAAAAATAAGAAAAGTGCGAGCTAGTAAGCTTTTTCTGAGAGTGTGAGTTTGCTGAATCATTTTACGATACACTAACAAGTTTCAGGAATCATTGGGTGAGTTGGTTTTGTGGATATCACGCATTCAAATTAAACAGGAAGCCAAGACACAAAGCGCTAACCAGTCGCCACATACTTCACTTTAACTAGTAATAGTTTTCACTAGAGCTGCCCCCGCTTTTGAAGATCTGTTTAACACCTGTATATGGTTTTTACTGGATATAAATACTGTGCATACGAATGTTAAAAAAGAAACGTTTGAATATTTATTGAAGTTAACATCCATGTAACTGGTTAGCATATTTCTCTGTAAATATGACATTGAAATCTATTACAGTCATACAGTTTTGTTTTGTGAAACAGCAACGTATTGTAGGTATAATTATGTGAACTCGTGGTTTGAAAGGCTGCTTAAGATGCAGAAGATGGCGAAACGTGACTTCGTGGTTGCAAGACCTTGACACGCTGCTAGAAGATGGCAAAACGCGAACTCGTGGCTGAAATGCTGCTAAATGATGGCGAAATGCCAACTCGTGGTTGCAAGACCTTGAAACACTGCTAGAAAGAACTCGAAATGCTGCTTGAGAACGACGAAACGCAAACTCTTGCACGCAAGACCGTCAAACGCTGCTAGAAGACCTCGTGGTTGCGGAATTACAGCTACCCGGCAGCACCTGGCGCGCTTGCTGAAATATTACCCGAGACGACCATGCGCGCCTAGTTTGATCAAATCG
Source organism: Pavona decussata (assembly GCF_977016875.1). Classification (NCBI taxonomy): domain Eukaryota; kingdom Metazoa; phylum Cnidaria; class Anthozoa; order Scleractinia; family Agariciidae; genus Pavona; species Pavona decussata. The sequence goes on from NW_028145547.1 coordinate 1,306,534, forward strand.
AGATTTTTTTCGCATACTAACAAATTTACTTACAGTACTTACTTTCTTACATTTTGAAATTCCTTATAAGTATACACGCGGGGAATCCTAGGGTGCCTCCTCGGGTTTTGGCCTCTGGGCCAAAACCCTGCGGGGGCAATAAAAAAAAATTGAAACTTGTTTTTAGTAAATCGTAAAATGGCTTTGTAAACTCACAGAGTCATAAAAAAAACTTGCCAGCTCGCACTTTGACTTTCCGTATTAGGAGAAAGCAAGGCAGAACCAGCAATTGAGGAAAACCTTCAAGAAAAAGCATCTGGAAAGGAAACCACAGAACCTTTCATTGTTGACGCTGGGGCGGATGACGATATGACCACAGTAACTGCTTTTGGAGTGAGTTGAAGATCCGTTCTTCCTTATTAAATATCTCAATATTTAGCGCGAATGCTGATTGGCTGACAGCTATCCACTATTATTGAAAACTGGGTCATTCTGATTGGACAGTGAAATTCCGGAGTTTTGCCGATTGGCTTAATGACCATTGGATATAAGCCAGTATATCATGCCTAATAAAAAGCGGTTTTTAAATCTTCCCCTCGGCTTGCAAAATTAACTCAGATGTAGCACTCTTTCTTGGCTGTTTTAATAAAACAGTTATTCCACTCGCTGCCTGTTTTACGTAGGGTGATAATAGCCAACGCGCGCTTTGGGAATAATTATTTTAAAATTACTGTCAAGGTAACCCACGTTATTGTATCATGCACTTCATCCACGCACTGAATTTCTTGGGTTGCGAAGAAGAGTACTGTTACTTCTTTATGTGTTCTTCCAATGCCGCACACACAAATTGACAATTGGTCATTGAAATCTCGAAGAACACCTAATTTAACTCTTCTTGAATTCTGGTCCTTCATTAACTGAAATTTATCATGTGACAAAAGCCTAATTTCGATACATTAAAATTCAGCTTGAAAAAAATAACATCACGTCGAGGCTCCTACAGTTTAAAAATAATGGCTTTATTCTCCGGAGCCTCGCAGTAATGTTTGTTTCAGGCTGAATTTTAATATATCGAAATTGGGCTATTTTTGCGTCACATTTTGACAGTTACTTCCTTAATTTTAACATAGGGAATGATATTGTATAAAATGTACGCAAATGCAAGTGTCCCCTTTATCGAAAACGTGGACAGATTATCACGCTTTACTAGAGCTTTTACGGTATTTCTGTCACGAAAGTGAAATTCTAACATGCTTATGACATAATCCGCCTCGCACCTATATAGTACGAAAGGCTGAAGTTTCCGTAGAAGTGTTCTCGTATACTGCGATGGGCATGCGCAGTTTGCCAGAGCCCTCTCAATCGGCGTGACCCGATTCCTCCCCCACGACAAGGATGTAGGGTTGAACAGTTGGGAACTGATATGCCATTGCCCTCTTTTAATTTCAGACTGGGAAAACAAAGCGCAGCAAGCGCTCTTCTGACATAATTGACATGGTGGTGGCCGTCGGCTGTGGCACGGTAGCTGTAGCTGTGGGAGTGGCTGGCGTTATCGTGATGACGAGACGTTTGATTGACAACAAGAAAGCGTAAAACATCTGTTCACCCATGGAAAATTTAAGACATCTGTTCATACTTACACTTGTTTAGAAAACCAGCAACTGTATTTTTGTATAGCAGTATAGAAGCCAGGTTCATTAAGCCATCCTAACAATGGTATATTGTTGGAATAACAATAGACTTTTGTTCAGAGACAATTATTAGGTTACATCTTAACTTAGGTAGGCTTTGTGAATCCCAGGATATGTAACAGCAATTCTTTACGTGTTGACTTATCTAGCTTCATATGCAAATTGATCATTTCAGATCGCGTGAAGTTCTTTGAAGAAATAATGCATTGCTGTGCATGCACTGAATTGAAGGAAGAGGCCTCCTTTACTCTAGTCCGTTTAATGTATCTCTTGCACTTGAATCCGAGGAAGAAGCCTCATCCACACTCCGTTTACTTATGACTATGAGGTTTGCCAATCATCCATAGCTTAAAGCGATAAAAAAGCAGAGATCTTCCCTAGGAACGATGGTTTTCGATAATGCTTTCCAGAGTGGAATATTTTGGCAACGGAGTTCTATCATGTTTCAGTAGTGCTGATGTTTTCAACAGAATTATGCATGATAACTTTCTACCGACCCAATACTGTTTTGAGACCCTAGAAACGAAGTTCGTTGAGCGTTATTACTAAACAGTAAAAACGCCTGGAAAGAGCCTGGGAACGAAAACACGTTACATTGTTAGTTCTCCAACCAGGCGTGTGAGTTTAAAGACACTTAGAAAACACTAATATGGAATTAAGACGTTATATCCGTCATATCCCAGAGGAGACTAAAAACGAATTACTTTAGCGCATTGCCTAAATTTGAAACAAAAAATATTTAGAGTAACCTCACGTAATCTGACGATGATCTGAAATTAAATAAGCCAGGTACTTTATTCCTTACCACTGGGAATTCTGGGTGTAACCCATATATCTCGCCTATTGTACCTTGACAAGTCTATCGTGTGATAGTTATTGTTTTATACCAACTGCCCAAGTCTATATTGTCGTTTTTCTTGGTGACCACTGAGAACTTAGTATATGGACACCACAAAACGCCTAGGCTAAGGTCCCTTTTTTACTATTTATAAAGAGACAGGTTGATTATAATCTTTATTGAATCTGTTCGGAATAATCGCCGGTCTAGATCTGGTAGACTGCAAACTTTCCCATTTCTTACGTTGGCCTGTCATATCAATCTCCCAACGAAAAGGCTGGAGCTTGCTCAGAGCATGAATGTGCACGGAACATGGAAATAGTCAAAACGGCAAACGATTAAAAAGGATTGAGTAAATATCTGAGAACAGAAAAACTTCTCACACGATTAAAAAATTTAAGTAAATATCTGACAACAGAAAAACTTCTCTTGAAAACGTTAGAGGAAGATTTATTTTACAAAATTTGTAGGCAATTTGTATTTTAATGTCCATCCAGTGAAGCTTGCTCTGGTTTTCATTATGTTTCAGTTAAAATTGGCGGTTCTGTTATTTTGTGTACATAGGTTGTTGTTTTATATACTATAGTCGGGATAACAAACATTAGACAGAAATAAACAACCACAAAAAATTAACACATTACAAGACAAAGTCCGTCTACCACTTAGAATAATTATACTTTTAAAACATGCTGTGATCAGTTTACAAATCAGCCGTAAACTACACAGATAAACTTGCCTTGGATAAATAATAATAATAATAATAACGATCATGGTATCGAACAAATGCCAAAACATTGGTAAACAAGTTAAGGTAATTTTTCCGATTAATAGTCTACCATAGCAAGAATATAACTTATTGAAAGCAGCCCTGATTTTAGCTTTAGGTGAATAAAACTTAAATAGACCTAGGCTACCCCTATCTTTTACTATCTAATTGTAATCAGCATGTCAAGACACAACCTATTCCAAATTTAAAATCTTGTATGAGCGGGCTCAGAGCTTCCTTAAATGTTAGAAGAATTAAGGTGGCTCTGAATTTTAAGTACTGAAGATTGGTGCTAGCCACCTTAACAAGGTTTTTAAAACGTTGCAGAATATAAATTACATCTAAAAGTTGGTTTGGGTGATTACTTTTGAGGGAACGTGCACAGTGAAATAACACATAATGGGATAATTTATTTATGCCATATGGTTTTTAATAGAATCTTCGTTATACGGAGAAAACGCGTTAGTATATGAATCAAAAAGACCTTTATAAAGGTATCTGAAGGAGACAGCTATCTTAAACGACACCGGTACCGTTTAGACAATTGTTTTCTGGTATTAAAAGACTGAGTTGTCAGAAAATAATAAAATGATGTTTTCTGGACAGTTTTGCAAGTGTCACTTTCCTAATGATCATGGGTAAAGTATTGAAGAACGGTTTTCAATTGAGTGTCGAAAGTAATTGCGCGTTTGCTTTGGTTTTGTATTACTACGCTCTGTGATTGGTTGACAAAACTCGCGCCACTTTCTCAACCAATGAGAAGCAAAACCAAAACCAATCGTGTCTTGCTCGGACGCGTTTTCCCGCGCTCGGCACCGGTTACGTGCATTTGCTTCGAATTTTGGTTGGTTCATTGTGCTGTTTACGTCTGCTGTGATTGGTCAGAGTAATTGCTTTGGTTTCGGTCTAACGACACTCAATTGAAAACCACTCTATAATGGTCGGCGGTGTTATAGATTATAAGTGAATTTCCAACTTAGAGAGTTAGGGGAAGAATTGCTTACCATCACCACTATCATTGTGACGTATTTGTTCTTAGCGGTCTTTCGCTTTTTTTCACCTATGGTTTCCGTAATCTATGTCTTGTCTTTGCAGGAATGGGTGATCACCCTTTCATAAAACCCAGCCTTGAGAGCCGGGGTTGGTTTACATAAAGCATATTAAGATGAGTGAACGTTTTTAGCAACCGTTCTTTACGTTCCGGGGGAATCTTTCTCATACCATTGAGGATGAATTGGTTGAGCGCTGACCAATGAATATAGAAAGCAAAAACAGAAAGCGCGAAGATCCTTGATGCAGGAAGGGGTTTCAAAAACGTCCCATTATCTTAAGATGCTTTATGCAACAAGGCTCAGGATTCTTCTCCTTGTCTTTTCTCTGGACATATTGTAGAGATGTGTTCAGTATGGCTGAAACTGAATAGAGAATATTATACTCCGGCTTTGTTGACATACCTCTTTGGTCCCTAAGAAACGCAAGTTCGCCTACTCCGAGATTAAATTCAAGTAAAGAAGTACGTAAACAAATTGAAAGAAGAAAAGCTTTAAAAACTAGAGAAATTTATGAATTTAAATGCAAGTAGGTTGCCACAGCAGCCTTTGCTAATTATCGTATGGCGAATAAGATTCCTTACACGTGCACTGATAATCCTGGTCAAAAGCTGAAAACACAGCGGAATAGTACAAGAAAAAGTTTTATTGCGTTCGACGAAGGAGAACGCAAGCCTAATTTCGTTTTTGGGTCCTGTGTCTTTCGAGTTGGTGTGCCTGTGTACGGCTATGCAGGATTTTTCGAGATTGCTGTAAGGACACCCAAATGGCCCCCCCGCTTGAGTTTTGCAGGGGCATGTGTCGGCTGGGAAACTGGTGCGAACTTATGACGACATCTGACCTCGTTTTCGGGCTAGAGCCATCTTTTTAGTCTCGTTTTCGTATAAGAGTCGCCCCCTCGTTTTCGCGCCATTGCCTGAATTTGCATACATCGGAAAAGTTTTACATTCAGTGTACGGGATCACACTTCAACTGCAATGTTCATCAATATTCACTGGATGGAAATATCTCTACAGAATCTTTTCCCTTTCTTCCAGAAATCTTTTTTGTGAAAGATTGCATTGAGGAAATTACACGTTTTGTGGCCGCGGTAAAATAATTTTCCGTGGGAAATAAATTCATCGAACACGACAGCGCTGCACGCCTGTTGTACATTTCGTCGTGTCAGAAATAGATTTCAACCGGAAACTAGCCTGTGGAACTACGACAAGACCATGCTCATCAAAATCGTTGCTATGTTCAGAAACCTTTTAATCTCTTCCTTTTTGATGCTACAATACGAGTAAATAGGGCTTTTCACCCAGCCCTTGGTTCGCGAGGTTTTGCGAGTCACGTATTACGTTAGTATAAAATCAAAATACAAAAATATCTGAAATATACACACATCAGAAACTGACATCAGGCCCCGGTTGTTCAAAGAGCGGATTATTTTATCCAGTGGATAATTCGCTATCCAGCGAATAAAATCTATTGGTTGGAGAACATTTTATCCACTGAATAGAGTTATCCGCTCTTTGAATATAAACCTTGGCCCTGAGATGTCTTTCAAAACTGTATGCAAATTAGTTCGCTTCAGTTCGACATTTTTACGGCTTTATAGTCGCGTAAGTTTCGCGGCATTTTGGTAAAATACCTTTTGAGTAGAAGACCAAAATAGTACGCTGGCCTGTAAGTTTCGTTTTTCTCAAAGATTATAAGCGTTATACCGAAAATGATGTGCATCATTTTAAAGTTCGACGGTGTCACGCAACAGGCGGACCGAAAATACTTTCTATTTTTTTTTAAAGTTCAACAACGTAGCCGCTGAAATTTTAAACTCAGCTTCGTTTATTGCAAATATTTCACCTTGGTAGTTACACATTACGTACAGATATAAAAGGACGAAAGAGCTACCTAAAAAAAGTCACGCAGCAGGCCGTACAATCGCACAACTTAGGGCTGTCGAACGCACTCTATAATCTTTGATTACTACTAGTTATATGTATATAGACAGGTACGGTGGCCCACAACTGTCACGGCAAAGCCGGAAACACCTCACGGCAAAAAGAAAAACCTCACGGCGAAAAGAAAAACCTCACGGCAAATAGAAAGACCTCACGGCGAAAAGAAAAACCTCACGGCAAATAAAAAAAACCTCACGGCAAAGAGAAAAACCTCACGGCAAATAGAAAAACCTCACGGCAAGTAGAAAAACCACACGGCAAACAGAAAAAGAGAGAGTGGGGGCTGGGTCGAGTTTTCGAAGTGCACCATGGGATTAGATGATGCAGTGAAGAGGTCAGCGGTTTATTGTCGCATTCCGCCATCTTGAAACACTTCAGGAGAGACAGGAGAGAGATGTTTTGCTCCGACTGCGGTCACCAAGTTGCAAATGACGTGACATTTGCCCAAACTGTTTAAATTGGATTGACGGACCTGCACGACTCCCGCTGTGTGCCCATCAGTGTTGATAAAAGCCTTTATAGTTTTGCTTTAACAAGCATGTCTTTAAGCGATTTCCCTTTTCTATAAGAGATCAAGGGAGGTTCCTTGTACATCTCTCTTAGTAGCGGCTGGTTTTGTATTAAATGCCATTTGTCCATTAGAATATTTTTCAAACATGGCAGTGATGGTTGAAATTGTGTCACGAAGGGTAGAATTTTCTTGTGCGCTTTCTGTTTTTGTTTAAGAGCGTTCTTTCCTTCTGCGAATTTAACTTCGGAGACCACCAGGGCCCAGTTGTTCGAGGCCCGATTAAGCTAATCCTGGATTAACGTGAACTTTGATTAGAGTTTTTAAATTACTAATCAATGAAGATTCCTTCAGACAAAAATTGTGTCCTTTAGTATTGACATAGACGTTTCTTTACCTTTAGCTTGACATTAGCCTTTAAACCTATTTTAAACGAGCAAGATGAAAACCTCGGTTAACTTTTAATCGTGGATTAGCGTTAATCGGCTTTCGAACAACCAGGCCCAGGTTACTAGGATAACCTCTCGATGCCAGGCGTGTTATAAACAAACAATTTGCAATCTTCACGCAGCGACATACAATAGAATAAGCATTAATTAATTCACGGTTTAAGAAATCCACGGATCCTGTATCTTCACAGATAACATTTATTTAGCGCTACCTGAAATCTTGAAGGCAATCCAAGCCGATAAACCTTAACAAATGCCACAGACCTGACATACACAATGGCATATGAAAACCTAATCGTTACGGTTTAGAGTGATCAGTAAGAAACCCTCCATTCAGTATATTTGAGAACTCCCCCTCACGATCAAGACAGACACCATTAAGCAAAGCGGTTTCATCACCGGTTTCATCACATTTTGATCTAAAGGGAAGAATCTCTTATACAAAAGGAAAATCGCTCAAAGACATGCTTGTTAAAGCAAATCTGAAAAGGCTTTTATCAACACAACGGACACACAGTGGGAGTCGTACAGGTCTGTCAACCCCATTTTAACAGGTTTTTCTACTTGCCGTGAGGTTTTCCTATTTGCCGTGAGGTTTTTCTACTTGCCGTGAGGTTTTTCTTTTCGCCGTGAGGTTTTTCTATTTGCAGTGAGGTTTTTCTTTTCGCCTTGCCGTGAGGTTTTTTTTTTTTTTCGCCGTGAGATTTTTCTCAGTTTGCCGTGAGGTTTTTCTTTTCGCCGTGAGGTTTTTCTCTTTGCCGTGACAGTTGTGGGCCACCGTAGTAGGGTGTTTTACTGGAAAATAAACCACTCGTAAAATTCATGCGAAACCTAGAGTACAAACGTTGTGGAGTAGAGTATCGTGCCTAAGTACACAGACTTAGTTTTCAACAAATGCTTCACAACACTTGCCAGTAGACTACTGCTCCTATACAAGGGGAGCCGCGAAATTTTCCCCGGAGGAATGTTAAAATATTCACACTTTCAAATACTTGACGACAATCGACGAGTAGAGGTTTAATCCTTGCAATCGATTTTGTTATTCTTGAACTAGCCAGCGTAGCCATTTCCGCCGAGTTAAAAGGCAGTCAAACATAGCATAACATTCTGAAGTTATTGCTTATCGGAACCGCAACAACTTGAAAGTTGTGTGGTTTTTTGGATTGGATTTTCATAGTGGTTTCCTTTTTCGTTGAAATTTAAAACGATAACAGTTTCTTTCCCCTCGTTTTGAATTTTTTTCTTTACTACTCATGGGATCTTACCCCCTGAGATAACCTCCGAGAGCTCCGAACCACACGCTGAGTGAAATGGCGCGTGAATCAGCTGCTGGACACGGCTTTGTAAACACGCCTGTTGTGCCAGAATAGAGCACCTGTAAAAAAGAGACTGCCTCTTAAAGGACATGGAACAACGTCCTACCTTCGATTCACGAGCGTTACAGACTCTTCAGGTCTTCAGTAATTAACTGAGAAAATATTTTGAACGAACGAGCTGTTTTTACGAGGCTTTTAAAATAGTCATTTATCGTTGAGGTCCTACTTGAGCTAATCAAATGTAACGAGTTACAAAGCACTTTTAACGATAAATTGTTTACGTTTGGAGCCAACTAGCCATGGAATTTTCAATAAAAGCACTCCGACAACCTGTTTGACTGTCAAAAACGGATTACTGCTACTGGTAGAAGGCTTAACACGTTGTTTGGTTCGTTTAAGTTTTTAAGTTGTTTCTCTAATCTTTAAACAACCTTGAAAAGGTTCGATTGAAAGTGCATACGTTTTCCCGCCTTTTTGGGGAGAATTCGCTAAGGTTCACGGAATCGAGGTTGAGAACTGCCAAAGAGTTAAATTTAGCCAGAAAACTCAGCTGATTATCATGAAAAATTTATAAATTTTCAATTTCCGTCTCTCTCGGATCTCAAGTTAAGAGGGTTGACGTAATTTTGTATTTTTATATAAATCCGGTTTAAATTTCCAACCTTCTTGACTGGAAATTCCACAAAGATGAAGGAAACGGACTTCCTGCCATAATTTTAGGTAAGTAAAGTTTTCATGTGTAAAACAAATCCTGTATTTTCTGTAACACATAATTTGAACTCTGATTCATTTGTCTGTTATAGGCTAGAATAATATGTCCATTAAATCAAACCAGATTAAGACTAATATCTAGACTAATAACTACAACTACAACTGCCTTCTTTTCACTATTCTCCCGTATTCCTGTTTTATGTAATCTCATCACAAAAGCTAAGATATTTTTGTTGTAATAATAGCCATCTAAATCACCAGTTTGAATTACGGACTCCATTTGAAATTTATCGCTGGGAAAATGCGAGGCCCGCGATGGCACTCGTGATATCACTCGATTAGCTTTGGTAAAGACATGTGTTAGCTTTTAACACCCTCGTGCTTCGGGTAAATACGTTGTTGGTTTACGACTCAAGGCAAGATGATCAACAAAAATTTTATGTTATTGTATTTTGTGATAATTTACAATTCCTGACCTGGCGATTTCGATATAACGTGCTACTCATTTCTTTATTCTGTAATGAACTCCTGCGCTACGACAGAATGGTAGAAGATTTACTTTAAATAATTAGTTGGTAGCCTGTCAAAATACACTGGCATGGACGCGCCGCAAACGGCATGCACACTTGTTTAATAGACATTGATACATGGATTGCTCAATTTTAGAAGTTATATTTAGCCCGACCTGGTAATAAAACTGTTAAAAAATCAGTAGTAGGTAAACAGCCATGTGTATCTGAAAGAAAAAGACGACATGAGTCACATTGGACTGCACGTGACATCGACGGATAATAATGTCGCTAATTGATAACTGTCATATTGAAAATCGGTCGCTCTTAATGTTCCAGTCCGTTGCTTTAGATGCCTTTTTCCAATCTGCTAGGGTTTATGAGACTTCCAACCTTACATGGCGTTGGGCAGTTGTGTATATTCAACCGCGGTGAAAACGTAAAAAAAAAAGCAATAGTCCGATAAAGACGCTTTTTTTATTATTTTGAAGTCTCAAAGATGATAAGTTTTATTGTGAGTCTGTGGGTTTACAAAATTATCTTAAGATATACTTTAAAACGTTTTTGGAACAATTAGGTGAATTGGTTTTCCGCATGCCACAAATTCAAACAGGAAACACACATCGCCCACCAGTCTCATGCATGCTTCACTTTAATTAAAAAAGACTTGAAACTTTGTAGTAAAGCGAAAAATGATATAGTAATTAAACTCAAACAGACAATGTAAAAACCTTACTTTTTCCTTTCTATGGCTAATACTCAGTGGGAAATTCATGTGTTCTCTTTTGGCACTTCAACATACACTGCGCAGAGTTAATCAGTCTCTGATCCATCATTCTCTGAATTTTGGTTTTGTGCATTGTTCCGGTGTTCTCATGTTCTGCAGTGTTCCGTTGTTCCTTGTTTACAACAACTTTATCTTCATTAATCAATCCCCGGCAAAATAGAATCCAAAAGACCACGTTTTATGCTTAAATGGCCAGGATATTCTTGTAAGTCATGAATGTTGTATTTTCCTAATAATATTCAGAACATCTTTTGGTTCCAGATAGTAAAAGACCGGCCAAAGAATACATTTAGGATCAGTGGCGGAGTTCTGTAAACATAAGATGCTGCTTCCCACAGAGATTTTATTTTACCTGATGTTACTGAAATCGATAACAAGAGCTCAAGGTAGGTATTTGGAAAACTTCTATAACTCTTTAGTGTTTATAATTAAAGGAGCAAGCCCAGCAGAGCAAACTTTGAAATTTTAATCTTCTGGGCCCAGTTGTTCAAAGCCAGGTCAAGCTAATCCTGGGTTAACATAAACTTTGATTCAAGTTTAATGACTAATCAATAAAGATTCTTCCAAAAGACTTAGACTTTTCTTTACCATTAGCTTGAAATTAGCTCTTGAAAACATTTAAAATAAGCGAGATGGAAACCTCGGTTAATTTTTAATCGGGGATTAGTGTTAATCGGCTTTCGAACAACCAGGCCCTGGTATCTCTAACTATTCAGATTACCAGCTTTCTCTAAAATACACCAACTTATGACAATTTATAAGCTTGGAAAGTTTATAGTAAGTCCAAACGTGTTTACATTATACTTAATTTAAAAATACGAGTTATTCGGCTATACAATTTTCGAACAGCCGCCATCTTGGATCCAGCATTTTGGATTTTCCGATTTTTTTATTGACGTACATGATGCCAGGAAGCCAGAAATGTGAATAAAATTAAAGTAATCGAGAACAAGATGCTAAAATGATCTAGACATGGTTTCGACCCCAACACTTCAGAATATTTGGGTAACATTATCACTTCCCTTTATAGCTTTAAAGGAAATTTCAAACGTCGATGTGGCTGGCTGAGTGAAAATTAATCCTTTGCTTAATTCTTAACATTATAGTTTAATTGTTAAAGTTGTTAAACATTACATCAGCTAACATTTAACTGTATTAATTTCAGTATTCCAAATGTTCGTTATGGACGAAAAAGGTGAAAACGCCCAAGTCCTGGACACCGTTAAGTTACCTACATGCACTCATTTGGACATAAAACATGACGTCACGTTACGTGGTGGAATCAAATCCGGAAATTTTACGAAGCTCGGTTACCTAAGAGACATGCAGACATGCGTGGATGCTTGCTGTCAGGATCAAAAGTGTGACGTGGCATTTATGCCAGGTCACGTGTGCTATTCAGTGAGTTGTTTCAGTGCAAAACTCTGTGAAAGCATTCCAGCTATTCCTTCCATCGCAGCCAATAGGAGCGTGCGTATTTCCCACGTAGTTCGTGGTGGAGGAAAAGGAGATGATTTGGAACAGTTTAAGAAAACCCAAGGAATGGCCAAATATAGTAAGATGACGTTGTATTTGAATGTTTTATCACAAAGGTTTAACCAACAGGTTCCCCTATATCATCTGTTAGGTCAAAACCTGCATCCATGTTTACAATTCATAGAATGCCCTTTTACTGTATAGTTGTTATTTTTAATGCTCCACTTCCATGGAAAACATTTTCTCATAGACACTGATTGGAATCCCGAGGTAAATGAATTATCCTAAGGTGACACTGACAGAGGAATCATGAAATATAAATTGACACTGAAGAAAGAGGAGACAAACTATTTTTTTTTTTTTTTTTTTTTTTTTAACAACTCGTGTGGTAATTCAGTATAAACAGAAGCATATGCTTCTGGTATAAAAAATAACGGAGTGTTTCATAAGACAAGTTTTACTTTTGCAGCTCAAAAGGACAAAGACCAGTGTACACCTAGCAGGATAATAATAAATCACACCCTAAAAGGAGGCAAAACGGCTGGAGAACTTAAAGATCTCGGCATGGTGGAAAGTGTAGAGGACTGCATCGAGAAATGCTGTGAAGAAAAAACTTGCGAAGTTGCATTTATCGTGGACAACAAATGCCATTCAGTCGAGTGCTATGGAGACGAGCTTTGTCAAAGTTTGCCTGTAGAAGATGAGAACATCTCACCAACAGTTGTTTATATGAACGTAAGGAATGGCAAGAGAATAAAAGACAAAGGTGAGTTACAGTTTATGTTAATTTAGTTACTTTTTAAACAATTTCTGTTGGCCAGCAAGCAGGAAACGTTGGATTGTTAGTTTGGCAACGGGCGGGAGACTTCTAGATCAGAACAGTCATGTAAAGATAATCGGTGGTAACGGAACATTTTACGGTTTGTTTTTTGGTTGGTTTCTATTTTTTGTTTGTTTTGTTTTGTTTTTTGGTGGGTTTGTTTGTTTGTTTGCCTTTTAGAGAACAAAAGTGGTGGATAAAAGACACCTTGCCAATGGTTTCCAATGTTATTCTACCAACGAAATGTCAAATTTTGAAATCTGCCGCTGGGGATAATTTATCATGTCAACCCAAAGTTTACAATTAAATCTTATTAATTTCTGCTTAGTACCAGTTCCCAGTCAAGTGATCATGATTGAACGGAGGATCATTCTTGTAAGCCAGGACCTTTCTTGATCAGATGTTTAGTTTTGCCAAGCGTCCTTTCTCTCATGGCTCTCGGGTTCGCTTTCGAGAAATGCAATATACGTTTTGTAATTACTTCTGTGCAAAAGGAAGGGTTTATATTGAAAAATCTAAATAGTTTATTCTCTTTCAATAGCTTTGTTTTTCTTTTTCTTTCCCTTTTTTTTTTGCCAGACACGTGTAGTTCCCCATGTGTCTCGGGAGTCTGTACAGCCAAAGATAAGTGTTCGTGTGATCGAGGATTTGAAGGATCAAACTGCAACCAGACTGCTACAACAGGTAAAATGCTGGAAGGGATTTAATACCAGCAGACGTATACCACCTTGGCAAGGTGATATGCTTCTAGTACTAGGATACGTTTGATTGGCCTCGTTAGGCAAAAATTTAAAGGAATGTCCTGGGAAACACCCTTTTCAGTTTTTTCTTAATATCTAGAGGTCTGAATGGAGTTTAACTGACAGCTGAAAATGACCCAAAAGTTTATCGGTCGGTTGTAAAATTCCATGGTCGATAATCAAACCTAAAACTAAAGATTCCAGCAACCAAATCAACTGCCTCTTACAAGTTCTTATTTATTCTTTCTTTCACCGTTCAAATGTATGAATTCTCACATATTAACTTACATATTTGGGTTTGTAGTTCTCAAGTAATATCAGATATACTACACTACATGAATATAAAGAACGGGCAGAAACCAAGTCCCTTAAATAATAGATATGATAGATCATTCGCATAAAGATATAACTTGATCTTCAAGATAATATTTCTCTTTCCAGTGGCCTTAAATTCCAAATTAAAGGAATTTGTGGTTATGACTTATCAAGCCCACCATAATTCAACCACAGACGAGCTTGTTTTCAACAACTGTAAGCATTAGTCAGAGGGCATGAGCTTGACTTCACTTTTTTAAATGGTTTGAACCCAGGAGTCATGTCATAAGTAAGTAAATTATGATCATCCGGGTGAGTGTAGTCCTGAGAAGGACTGTTTGAGGTGACTTTGACTGACGTTTCGACAACCTGGGCGGAAGTCATCTTCAGAGTCAAGTGAATTGTGGAAAGTCAATAGGTGGTATATATGTCTCTGGTTGTTAACCTGATTGGTCAACGAAGTCGGGATGTTATTGGTCTTTTGTCAGTAAGCCGTGATGTTATTGGCTGTGAAGACTGTAAAAAGTGATTGGTGCGTTTCGATCCTTTGAGACCTCAAGCAATGCAGGAATGGATCTGCCTCAGTCTAGCTATGCCACTTTCGTCTTACTAAATGTGTTTTTAACATGATAGGTTTTTGTGGCTTCTCTGGCTGCGGTGTGTATGGAAAATGTTCGTTTAACGACACATGTGATTGTGAACCAGGGTACTTTGGTCACCTCTGCAATCAAACACGTAAGTAAAAACAGTAATGATAAGAACAAACAATAACAGAAACAACACCATACGGCTTGTTTCTAACTGACAGCCAGTGAACCAACTCTTACTCGTCGAAATTGATTTTAAAGCAATTGGGAATGTAAACGGTAGTTTGTTTCAGTACCAAGAGATCACACCTCTTGGTTTGATATCCTTTTTTCGAACAACAACAAGAACAACAAAACTTTGTTTATACACGGTAAAAATACCAGAATTTACAATAGAGAATAAATCTCTATTAACTGCTTCACATATTTTCCGTGTGTGAGTCCGATACAGGAAACCGTTCATTGATAAATTAAAGAGGCCCAGACAATTGTCCGTTGTAAGTTCCTTGGGGAGACTGCTCCAAAGAATTGCTCCACTTTGAGAAAAGATATGTTTAGACAGTCAGTTGTACAGATACAGCAACGAGTTTTCACAGTTGTTTAACTAAATAATAACAACAAATAAAAAAATCCAGAAGTTGAAAAAAAATACTTGAATGACTGAGACTTGAAAACAACACAGTCATATTCTATTTTTTTATTTATTTTACCTGCCATTGAAAAAAAAAACATTTAAAAGATAAAAACACAACAAAGTCATGAAACGGCTTATATAAACAGGTGAATGTGTTGTTTCTCAGAAGAAATATATAGACTTATTTTAATTTTCGGACCTCATTGAGAGGTAGTTAGATTGTATAAAATCTTCACATGTGTGATAAGTTTCTTTCATCAACACTTTTCAACTACATGTAGTGACTGTCTTTTTTTATGTTATTTTATTTATTTATTTATTTATTTATTTTATTTATTTATTTATTTATTTATTTATTTGTTTATTTATTTATTTATTTATTTATTTATTTATTTATTTATTACTTTTGGGCGCAGTTACATGTAACCCGCCTTGTGAAAACGGAAGATGCATTGATAATTCAACAAACTCCACAAATTGTTACTGTGAGATCGGATGGGAAGGACAATTTTGTAACAAGGCAAATGGAGGTAAGAAATAAACAATGAATTGCATGAATGAATAATACTGAAGACTAGCGCACAATTAAAATCGCCAAACATCCTCCTGATTTGAGACTTTTTGCAGTTTTTTTCTGCCGCATTGACGGTAAAATGTTGGGGCTCTTTACATGGAGGGGGGATAAGATCATAGAGGGCGAAACGACTTTTCGTTTGGTTTACATGCAAAACTTTCGGACTGAGTGGTTACCACATGGAGAAGAAAAGCAAGAAGAACTTGTCGGAGGTTGTTTACATGGTGCTAGGATCCTCCTAACGCTAGGATCTTCCTATCCCTCAGCTAGGAAGATCCTAGTGTTTAAGTGCTAAGTGCAAACTTTTGCGTGTAAACTGAATACAGGAAACATATGGGTTTAGGATGATCCGCCCTCTTTAATCTTCCTAGTGCTAGGATCTTTCTCCCTCCATAGAAACAACCCCTGTACAGGGACCCCTAACTATGTGATACCTTTTGCCATTCTCAGATAAAAAACTTTATTCGACTTCAGGAGGAGAAGTGTTGTTCACGAAAATGGACCAAGAGGCAGAAATGGATATCAAGGTAAGGAAAACATTCAACCATTTGAATTGTTCTAATGTGATGAAACATTTCTTTCCAAACACTGGGTAGAGTATAACACAGTTCAAATAATAAATGCAAATATGAGGTCCTATGCAAGTATCCTCCAAACGACTGGGTGAAGATTTCATCTGATTGGATCGAAACGTCTCGGTGCTTATCGATGAAACCTTTACGCACTAGTAAAATGAACCAGGGATGAATAACGCGAAGAGGTACCGTTGGTAACAAGACATTTACATTATTATTATAATACTAGTTGTAAAGCTGAACACATTCAGATTTACAGGTTTCCAGGTTTGGGGGGTTTTAACTTAATGCTCGAAAATGATTTTTTTTTTTTTTTTTTGGTCAACTGTTCAAGTGAATTTCCTTGCTGAAAAAGACCTGTCGTATTATTTTTCTCTCGCCCTTCTCTCTTTCTTTATTCTAAAGGCAGCATTAAAATAATCGTTCCCTTTTAGGCTCAGCGACTATGTAAAAATCTCTTTAATACTAAATACAATCATACTGTGACACACATTACAACATACCCACCACAAAAGCCCATTATTTGTAATTTACGACTTACTGAACGTTTTTACGTCTTACACCTGATTGGCTGTAAAGATAACATAGGAAAACGGTATCTTTTCATTTTTAGATTCATCAGATTCCCTCTAAAGGCGCCGAGTCCATCTCAGCACTAGCTGTCGCCATTGGCTGTGGAGTGGCGGCTGCTATCGTCGGAACGGCTACCGTGGCTTTTATCGCGAGAAAAATTTTGGGTAAAAAATCTACGAATTATGAATTACTAAGAACACCTATAAAGCATAAGACGTAGCGAACAAATTTAATCTGTAATTTTGAGCAAAAATGAGGTGTAAGGATTGATGAAGGATGGACGCTTTAGTTTTGTTCATTAACTTGTTTATAAGATGAATATTATCACCTAGGCTTAGTCGAGCACTAATAGCATCACAAAGGCGATTAATAATTAAACGTTAAACGTTGAAACATGCATACAGTAAGATGATAAAATGTACGGATTTGGTTAATCCAAAATATTATAACTTTCCAGTGTAGTTTCCTTAAAAGAAATAGTACTTTTGTTAATTTAGTCGAAAATAACAAGAACCCTTCACATGATTCATTCAATCTATGTGAAGAACTATTCATTATAAGGATAGAGAGACTGAATTCTTTAATATTAATTTTTTTCTTCTTTCGTAAACTTTCTAACAGTTACTTTTTTTCGGTACGGTTTAGCTGGTAAAAAACAGCTGTTCACTTACTTTAAGCAAGTTTTAAACAGTTCAGTTTTTTATAAAAATGGTGACAATCGATAAAAAGAGATGTTTAAAAAAATGTACAAATAACTAACACATGTATGATTTGCCATAGCTATACTTATGCCAAAACTAAGATGAAGATAAACTAGCGTAACTGTAGTCAATATTATGACAAAGGCGTCGAGAATCTCTGATATCTAAATGTACAGTTATATTTCAAAGCATTCTAATTTCTTTATGGTGGCCAATTTTCCTTTAGTTATCAACTATGCTGATAAACCACAACAATATTTCAAAGCGTGCTTGCAGAGTGCTAAAATTTGCTTTTGAAACTTAAATTCTAAGGCATTGGTTGTCATGGAAACATCTAAGAATAAGAGCGGTTCTGGGTAAATTTTTTAGAGCACTTCCAATGCTGTTAAGGTATATCTTAAAAAATGTAATAGAAATCAGTCAAAAAGACATTCTTTTCTGGATATTTTCAGTAAAATGACTTGAACAAACTGTTTACGATACAGTTACACTGGCTTTTCTTGATTGAATATTAATTAGTTTCTGGCTAAACAAGTCGACTGAGAGATATAAGGAGCGATGGAGTTAAAGGTCAAAATGGAAGGGCCTGTAGATAAGCAATATTACGCTGTTATCTATGTTTTTAGCGATAATCATTGGCGACCATAAAGCATTAGCGATAACCCACTAGTTAAGTGCAAAAGGACAACACTGTAGTTAAGTGTATATAGAGATGAACACAATGATGTAAACTGTCTTAAATTTTATTAAATAAAGATGAAAATTCTCTGAAATTTGCTCCTTTTTCTTAATATAAAGACAAGTTTCCATGACAACCAGAACCACTCGATAGCTCCTTTCCCAAGAAAGCTAATAGAGAATTGGTTTGAATTTTAAACTGTATCAACGCTGGGGACTTGTAGATAATGAAGCGAGCAGTTTACCCTACGATTATATCTTCACCTCTGACAATTTTAACTGAATAATGAACACAAACAGGTTTTTATATTTTTTTTTTCACTCGTGGATTGCTTTCGCGAAGCGTGTGCGTACTATACATGAGTTTATTATCGGGAGAATTGATGATCTCAAGGAACCCAGTACGAGACACTCCGCCAAATTTGAGTCCTAACGATGACCAATTTGTCAGGGCTAGACTATTATTTCGGGAAGACGCAGTCTGCTATGACATTGCTTATAAATGTTTATTTCTTACCATCCTTTATGTAGAGCATCCGGAAGGATGGAGGTCAATACGATAGAGGGACTGTACAGCGGGAAGCTGAAGGCCATGTTGTCTTATGTCACTGGGCCGAGATACGGCGAAAACCCAACAACTGCTGCGTCTACTTGATGCACTGAGAGGCGCCTGGGCGGAGTATGCCCACGGCGACTTTGAATCTGAATAACCGGGTTTTTTTAATATTTGTGCAAACGCCATAAAATTCTATGACTATTTCAGAAATTTATTTGGGAACAATTTGATGTGGCCGTTAAATATTCGTTGAGTTTCATGTTGTTATGACAACCGATTTTTGACAGGTCGTTTTCCATTTTTTAAGTAACAAAAATTACTTTTCTTACAACTTTTATGTCTTTAGCTTATATAAGTGTTCGTTTAGTAGCTTTCATTACATTTCGTTCAATTTGGTGCTTTATTACCCTGCGAGCAGAGGCCCTTCGATCTGGATTTCTGGATTTTGCCAAGATGGCGGATCCAAGATGGCTGCCATTTGCCAATTATGACGAAATTACCGCTCAAAATGACGTCACAACTTCTGAAAGCTTTAATAATCGAGGAGCTTCGCCCCCCTCAGAAGAATAGAATAAGTTTGCAAACGTTTGTTGCCAAATACAAGTTGGCGTTTGTGACCTTCACGAAAGCAGCAACTTTCCTTTTCATAATATGTTGTTTTGCCCTGTGAAACCGTCTCGAGGAAGTTGTGACTTACCAACAGGGCTACCAACAGCTTATTATTATTGGTATTAAAAACCCCTTTCCACTAAACTGTGCACCGTGATCAGAACAACACGTAAAAATATATTTTGTATGATTTGTATCAAATGGCGATAAATGTATTGTTCCCAGAAACTATACTTTCTTGTAAAATAATTAGGTTCAACCGCTCTAAACCAAAATGGCAGTCATTCAAAAAGTAGACTATACCACTTCGCTCATTTCTGCTGAAGGAAAACTAGCGACCGCAGGCTCGGTCACATCCCGGCTTGAGACCACCTCGTTCCCCAGGGATTTGGGTAGGACAATCTAAGATGGCGGCTACTCGACTCACGTAACCGCCTTTTTGGGTTTTTTTTTTTTTAACGCAAAGAACCTGGAACGAAGTTAGGTTGGACTCGGCCACAATTTCGTTTTATAAGATATCAATCCTTGAATCAAAAAAATGAAAGAGGAAACATATTTTCTGCGTAATGGAGATGTAAGAGAACATACAATAAAGAAAATGTTTAAACTCCTATTCAGTTGTTTTGGTTACTTTGTTAGAAATACGGAAAATCAAATTATACAAATCGGGATGAAGAGGGGCATATCAATTATGTAAATACTAATTAATGATCAAACAGATCACCATATGCGCCAACGAACGACATGGTTATCATTTGCATTGCATCGCAGATCGCCACCGTGTTGAGAATTTGATTCAAGAATTTAAAATTAATTACTTTGTGCTACTAACAAGACTCGGTTTGTTAGTAGCACTAACTAGTGATAGTTAAAATTATTGATATTAGTAATATTTTCGTTAATTATCACTAGCTAGTGATAATTAACATTATTAAAGTTAGATAGAAGAAAGATCCTCACAGTTACAACGCAACTTAAGCAGTTGCGAAAAGAAAGCCTGAAAAAAAAAATGAACGGGACTCGAACCCATGACCTCTGCGATGCCGGTGCATCGTAGAATTAGCGATAATTTCTTGATAGGTATCCAAGATATGGTACTATACTTATCACGAAGTCAAATCTGCAGTTTTTAATTAAAATGCATGTTATTTTTATATTTATGCTGGGAAATGTTATAAAATACCAGCAAAAACAACCAAGTTTAATTCTATGTCTGAGACTAAATGGCTATTACCAATCGCTTTCCGTGAATTTCAATTTCGAGTTAATTTAAATCCAAGATGGCGACAAGGTTGGCAGTCATCTTTGATGACGTAACAGGTCCCCGGCAACTCTAGTAGTAGAAGCCATAATTAAGATCATATGTTACGACATCATTTAGTAGATGATGACTAGATGGTCAAAACAAAAGCCACACTTCAATGTGGACGTCAAGACCTCTTGCTCATCTGCATTCAAAAAATGTCATTTAAACTCCGCTTAGGCGTGGTCAACCAACAATTAATCAATCTTTACTTAGGTCACGTAGCGCCTAACAGCTTGAAAGCTCGTTCATATAATACAATGTTAAATTCAAAAAATCAATTGGTCTTTGAAGATGTAGTCTAAACTGCGTTGTAGACACACTGTTTGGTCTGAACTAGACTTCGTTTTAAAGTGTCTATAACAGAACAGTTTTTTAATTTGCTCGATTAAATGTTAATGTTATTCTCGTATGAAAATCGAAAAAACATCCTACGAATTTTTTCCTCACGGCGTGTGAGCCGCATAAAAATGTTAAATTTCACTTCTTGAAGGGTGCAATACCGTGCAGACAAGAGACTCGGGATAGTAGGTCTGTGACATCAATACAGGAACGTTTAGTCTCGCGGTTTCGTGTTGTTGTTGTTCTATCCCTTCCCTTGTTGTGAAATCTGACACTTTTTTGCGCCTGAAACGCGCGCGGAAGAAATATTGATAAGGAATTTTTTCCGATTTTCATACGAGAACAACATGAAGATTTGATCAAGCAAATTTAAAAAAAATTGTCATGTACACTTTAAATAATTGGCCCTGAAAAGTAATATATAGTTCTGAGATGAACACCTGAACTCGGTGTCGAAAACGTATTGGAAGGTTTGGATAATTCGTGAGTGAGATGCGACGAACTTTAAAATTGAGTAAGTATAAAAGTGGCATTACATTATCACATTAAGGCAGTAGTCACTAATACGCTTCTAAGAGTCGACAATACAGATCTATCAGTAGAAATCAAAGATACTTGCTGAGTGTATTCGGCCGTAAAACCCATCCAAAGACTACAAAATTTTAATATTAAAACGGCAACAGACGCTAATCTTTCCTCAGCGAAAGAACCTTCAAGCAATTTCTTAAAACCTGTGAAATGAAAGAGGGAATAGTTCCAGCCTATCAGCAAACATGCAGCCTAAAGTCAACCAAAATTCAAATTTTTAAGTCTCCGAGGTTTTCTAAACATAAAAAGCGGTCCTTAAAAATAAACCATACCGCCGTCCCGGTGCCTTTCACAAAGATAAAATACCGATAAAAATCTTAGAAGCAATTGGCTACTAAAAGCTCTGTATCGGAAGGGATTAGAAGGTGCGATTGTCAATTCTTTGAAAACAATAAAATCTTAAAAACGTGACCTTGAGTCTGTGCTTTTGCCACAATCGTGAACACTGGTTAAACGACTATTGAAACAAAAATTTCTCTCAGAAAGAAGTGACGTTACTGGATCTAGGGGCACAGAAAAGATCCTTCAAATGAGGACAACTCCAACCATAGTTCCCATTCTATAAATAAATTGGTAACTGAAAAGAATCCTTCCACAATCTTTCCGGCTTATCGACCGGGAAATCACCATGTTTCATACTTTCAATGAGAAACTAATTTCGTAATTTAACGATAGTATGTGAAAGAGAAAGGTCAGTTAGCCGGATGTCGTTTTAAATTATATATGTTGGCGACTTTTAAAAGCAAATGCAAGAGATTTTCGCAAAACTATGATGAATCTGATCTTCGACATTTCGGATCCAAAATCTCTCCAAAGATAGAGAGCATTGTTGTCACAAGGTCATGATCTATAATTGTCAAATAAAGGTTCTAGTCTCCAAATAGATCATGACCTCGGGTGTTGGGTCGGCCTGCTGTGATTATCATGTGAATTAGGAAAATGTGTTTTTCCCTTGAAATGTCAATACTTGTAACGTATCACCTTTGAGTTTGAACCATGGCAAAAGATATAAGGCAATAAAATACTATCCCAAAACCCTCCAGTTATATATGAGTCATTCCGACTTTTAAGTGGTCGATAAATTCTGATTGAGACATGGAAAATTTTTTCTTTTTTTTGTCATTATTTCGATCTTATTTGTGGACTTTAATACGAAGAAAAAGCCTTGATTTTCCGTCTCTGGGAACATACATGTCGGCCTTTTTCTGTTGTTGACCGCCTTCAAACTCTAGATAGGGTATACCTCAGTAAAGTAAAATTGCCAAATTATTTTCAAATTTATAATTTCCGCTAAATTTTAACTACATACAACAAACAAAATTTGGGGCAGAAATTAATAATTGTTATGAAGTTTTCGACATAATATTTTTCTTTTGTAAACCCAATGCCAGAATTAAAGATTTAAAATCGAAAGTTATCTTTTCAGTTGCATTTTTTTTTTCAGTTGTAAAAAATGAAATTCAGATCAGCACCAGAAAATGTATGTTTTCCAAAGGAGACGAAAATTGGAGGCAAATACTTCAGACAGAAACAAAATACTATTCAAAATGCAATAGAAATTATAATATCCGTGCTACTTGCCACGATTTTTGGTTCCTTTTTTTATTTTATTTTTTTTAGGTTTATACAATATTTTGAATCGCTTCATTAAAAATTCAAGCTCAAGTGTGTTGTAGTGAATACAAACAGTAACGAGGTTTACTTAAACGTAAGCCCCGGGTGTATATTTTATAGTTGAAGGGCGGCATAAACGTCAACCTTCTCATTACTATTCAATTTAGCATTTTTCCTGTTTTATTACCCTTATAGTGCAGTGAAGACCGGAACTGTTCAATATTTCCTAATGGTGTGTGGATGTCATTGGGGACGATCCAACACATTTTTACCGGCCAAGGAATTAAATGGTGCTTTAAAGCATAACTAATTAATTTCCTACTAAGAGTTTTAATGAGGATTGATCGAATGCAAATCCCGCTAACTGTTATATATACCCTGCAGTGGGTGTGAAGCGAGTGAAATGTCCATATCGGCTTCTTGCATGGGCGTGTAAAACTTGAGTTTCGAGCACAACACAACACTACGTCCAATTAAGCAACTTGTCTGCTTTCACTCTAACTTAAGGCAGGGGAGGCGTATAAAATAGGTAAAAAAATTGCTTTAATTGCTTCTCTGCTTTTTTCACCGCTACGACACTAGAAAAAACAAGTACTGTCAAAATGAATCTGGCAAATACGTCTTCAAGGGATGCATCCCCCAGCAACATGACAACACAAGGTGTTATGTGCCCGTCGATCGGCGACGAAACGACATTGAAAGCTGTTCAAACCACTGCATATTGCATCGTTCTTCTCATTTCGTTGGTGGGAAACACTTTAATAATACTTGTAGTGTACCGAAACCCGCGGATGTGGACCACATCAAATTTCCTCATCGTCAATATGGCTGCATCCGATCTCCTTCTTCCCTTCTTCGCGGTTCCTAGAATGATCGTAGAGGTATTGGTCGGCAGAGAACGATGGCTGATCGGGGGGACAGCTGGTCTGGTGCTGTGTAAACTCGCCTACTTCCTCCAAGACGTGTCCACCGCAGTGTCAGTTCAGAGTCTTCTTGCCATCACAGCCGAGCGGTTTTACGTGGTGATGTTTCCTTTAAAAGCAACATCGATGAAGTACAACATCAGATATATCATCCCCATGATCTGGCTCGTGGCGGCTGGCATTCACGCACCGTATTTTGGAGCCTTCAAATTGTGCCTGGTGAGCGGAAAATTGCTCTGTTGCCAGAGGTGGACCATGTCCGCTGGAAGCAAATTTATCTACTTCGTTTTAATTATGAGTTTAGTGTTTGGGTTGCCTTTGATTTCAATCATAATTTTGTACGCTGGGATTGTTTACAAATTGTTTCATCAAAAGCTACCACCCGGAGTACGCAACTCTACTACTCAGAATCAGCAAGTAATACGCGAAAGACAAAGCAGGAACATTCTGAAGATGGCCGTGACAGTCGTTGTGATTTTCTTCTTGTGTTTCACGCCTTTGGTGATTCTTGCGTTGCTGTTGACTACGCAAAGTATAAGCATATGTAGAGCGGAAATATTTCGCATCGTTGCCAAGTTTTTGGGTCAGTCGAATTGTGCCATGAATGCTTTTGTTTATTATGCATTTAATTCACAGTTTCGAAGGGGTTTTAATTCTAATTTGAGGGCCGTTTTATGTTGTGGAGCAGCCGGTGATAATGGTATAAACGTAAGCGTGAGATATTCCACTTCCAGCCAAAGGATTTTCCTCCTATCAGGGAAAAAGACCTGAACGAAATTGCAGCATAACAAGAACCAAGGAAACGTAATTGTCTAAAGGTGAAGGCGAAGTTAATCTAAGATAAGAGGTGTATCAGAGCACAAAAGTTGCCTATAATGACAAATGACTTTCGAAGGCGTACAAGGCGATGTTATTCGCTGGTGATAATAACCCTTCATCTTTTAAAAATCGTAGAAAAAAGTAATCAAAATATAGACAACCCACAAAATGGCAAATCTGAAAAACCTTAAAAGCCTTGTTTTAATTATTGAGTGTTTTGGACTAAAGAGAAAAACACCAAGAAAGTGCTTATGTTATTTTCCTCAATTTTTAAACTATATTTAATTTCATAATTAATAAACTAAAACATTATTTTTCGAGCAATTGTTATAAGACCAGCGGGAAGATACTTCAAGCGGAGAAAAACATGGTATGTAAAATTTAATATTTACTCTCCTTGCGGTTGGCATGGGTTATAATTAAGTCCCCAAAAATCATCTTTGAAATGGTGGGTTCTCCGAAAAGAAATACCAAACAGTTTTAGGGTGCAAGCTGCAAATAAAAATCAAAACTAAAACTAAACACTTATTAAATATACGTGCTGCCTCATTAACAGTTCTTCATTGTATGGCAACGCTGTTAAATTTAGCATATGATATTTAGACAAATGATGTGTAGTAATATTATCATATCTATATGTGCTTATCCTTAGAATTTTCTTTTATTGTAATGGAGGTTTTACTAGCTTAGATAAGTAAGAAAGAAATAAAATATACATGTAAGCCTCCAGGGAAATTATAAGCGTACTAAATCAACTCTTTAATGAAATTTGGATGAAGGTGTTATGTAAATAAACATTTTACTCTGGATCACGCTGATCAAAAATTTTTGTTATTTAGTAGTTTATATTTTAATCGAAAAGAATGTCTAAAAATTAATTTATCCAAGCAATATGGAGTGAACGTTTTATTTTTCCTGCATGTTTGACGATATCCCATCCTCACTTATACGAGATTGAATGTAGAATTATATTCGATGAGGCTGTTCGATCGATTTTAACTATTTTTTGCTAGCCGAGAAAACGTTTAGAGAATTAACGTCCTAAAGGCCTTTTATATAGATTTTTAAAGTGAAGTTAAAGCGAGTTTTGTTTGAATTGATTAAAAATGAGTCTTTTAATCACCGCTTTGAACTAGCGGTAACATCGCTGTGATTTCGCGACGATGATTGTGATTTTGAGGCGATGAAAGCAGGTCGTAAGCGACGGTAACACAAAGGCTTGCGAAGAGGAACCGCCAAGAGAACATTCACCTGTGTTATGCTCAAATAGCCCGGCCACAAGTCCACTTCTTAATGCTTCGAACATAAGGGACGAGAGGTGAATTCGCCAGACGAGCGACAAATTCGTGGGAAGTGATTGAACTCCACGAAAACGAAAAGAACGTATGATGCTCACATGATTTGTGCTATATCTTAAGCCTGGTTTTCACAAGCGAAGCAAGCACAAGCAAAAGAATAACAGTTTTATTTCAAGTGAAAACGAACGCAACGCAAGCACAAGCTCAAGAAAAGGAAAATTTTGATCCTCGTGCTTGTGCTTATGCTTGCGCCGAGGCCGTTTTCACGGTGAAATAAGCATTCTTATGCTTGCGCTTGTGCTTGCGTCTGAACTTGCGTCGCTAGTTAAAGCCAGGCTTAAATGACACAAAATTGCCGTCAAGTCGTAGCAGAATCGCCTGTGATCTAGCAGGCGATTGGAGATCGTATTCAGTTAAAATCGCAGCCACAAGTGAATCAAAAACCAAAGTATAAACGCGCTGCTGAGATAATCTAGATGAAGGAGGGTTGAAATTGTGGAATTTGTTTGTTGTAATATCCCTCAATAATAATGCTGAATGACTCCACAACTTCCCCTCTCCCACCCCACCCCATTCCTCGCCAGCGTCTGTTTACCGGAGTTACACTTTTATATGCGATCGACAAATCAGAAATCCGGCTTTTGAACAAATTTAATAAATATCTAAAGAGCTTCATTTGATATCGGTCAAATTGTTAGAAAGAACATTACTGTTTTGATACTCTTCCGAGTACGCTGATGTTGACAATGTTAATCAGTTAATTTCGCTATGATATATAACGAAAAGCATTTTAACGCTCAACCTCATTCCACGCAAAAAATCTCTTTAACAAAGAATATCCAAGTTTTTTATTGAAATAAAGAGACAAGAGGTAACTTTTCTGGAAACATTTCAGCGCGAATTGTTGTAAATGTCCACTCGTCGCGCATAGAGAAGTCATTGTGTTGCTTCACACATCGTAGTTGTTGTTGTTGTTGTTGTTTTAAGTTTTCATATTGTAGGAGCTGTATTTTTGAACCCGAGAAACCACAAGGTATATGCGAGGGAGGTTTTCTCACATAGTTACCTACATGAAATGACTGGACTTGAAGCTATAAGACAAAAAGCCCAGTGTTGTTTTCAGTTCACAGACGGTTCAGGATTGTTACAATAATTTTTGGAAAACGAGATTTCAATTTTTCTTGCTATAAACGCTCAAGTTAAGATAATGTTCTGCCTGTTATCGAAAACGTTCCCCCAGAAAATCAGACAGCGCGTACAAAAAGCTGTCTTTGGTTGTTTCCACTGAGTTCAATGTGGAAACACCTGTTTGTGAGAACTCAAAAACATTGTTGCCTAGTAACGGTTAATGGAACTCCTGGTATCACGTCTCTATGGAAACACGAAAAGAGCTTTTATTCCTTGCCTTTCAACACGAGAAACTTCCATTTCTTACTTTTACACGAGAAAAATAAAGGAATTAACTCGTCTTTTACGTGAGTAAATCTTTTAGTGCAAATATTAATGTTATTGTATTTTTAATCTTGATGTACCAAGGTCGAGGTCTATTTACCCATAGAATGTTGATTTTATGAGTGGCTTCCTTTTTAATAAACTGGGATGATCGTTTTTTATTGGTATATTCTGTAAATAATCCCTGCATGCGTCAGAATTACCAAATTTAATTGCGAATTAATTATAAAAAAGCAGCAACCGCCTTTTGATGTCCGTCTTGCCTCTCAATACTACGGAATAAGTTTCCTCTCCTCGCCAACCATCATTTTAATCTTAATATGGATTTGTCCAACAGCACTTTTGAACTGAAAGAGGAAGCCGAAAACTGCCTTTTGTTCAAATGGCAGCTCAGCCAAATCACACCCAGTGCTTTTTCACTGGTTATGGCCATATTTGACTGTTTGATGTCAGCTTTTACCATCATTGGGAACGGACTGGTAATAATCACTGTATATCGAACGCCAAACCTCCATTCGCCATCAAATATACTCATCGCCGGGCTGGCTTTGTCAGATTTTGGAACTGGCCTCATCACGCAACCCAGTCACTTCATCGAATTCATAGCTGCCTCAGTCCGCGGCGACAGCTGTATGGTAAACACTGCATTTTTGGTCCTTAATATCTCAGGATGGTTGTTTACAATGCTGTCACTTTACACTCTTACGTGCATAGCCATTGAACGCTACTTTGCAATAGCGTTCCATCTTAGGTACAATGAAAAAGTTACAGTGAAGCGAACTGTGCTTGTTCTCCTGTTAGCCTGGGTGCTTATTCCGTTAGCTTCAACCCTCATCTGCTTCAAGACGTTAGACGCTCCGCACAAGCTTCTCCTTACAAATGCGATCTTCATTATTGTTGGACTATCCATAACCAGCTTGTGTTATGTCAAAGTATTCCTTGTCGCTCGCCGTCATTTTGGGCAGATTCACATCCAGCTTCGAGGGAAATCTTTGGAACAGCTAGCGATTAGCACTGCACGCTACAGACGAAACTTTTATACAGTTCTTTTTATTGTTGGAGCATGTGCGGCCTGCTATTTGCCCTACAGCGTTGCAGTTTTGGCTGGTTTTAGGCAGAGGAGTCGAACTATATTATTGACGCTCGTCGCAGGAAGCAACTCTGCCTTAAATCCTTTGATATATTTTTGGAGGATTAAGGAACTCAGAGATGCCACCAAAAGATTAGTAAATAAACCATGTTGTAATGGTCCATAAGAGATAAGGATGGGCTATATTTAAACTGATTGTCAAGCTTAAAATCTAGTTATTTAGTGTTGGTTGATTGTTTGCTGTTATCGTGCTTCCTTATTGTTCAGCAGCATATCGTATTTTCGTTAATATTAGATTGTTCTAGGTAAGTCTGTCACACAGTCATCTAACACAAAATTTTCTGATTTCGTTTGGATATATTTACGTAAGTGCAAAAGATTAAAAACAGAAAACTTCGTTATCTTCGAAATATTCTTTTTCACTTGCAAATTCAAAATTTTCATTATAGGCTTTTCTTTTGTTATACTCTTTTTCTTGTGAAATGTTTGTATTATTTATTGGCAGCAGGAAGTATCTACTGATATTTAATCAACCAGTTTTTATCTCAACTGACTAATAAATTTTAATGTCGAAAACGAAAGCCTCTCTTTACAAAAAAGTCCATTATTGTTGGACTATTCATAACCAGCTTGCGCCAATTCAAAGTATTCCTTGTCACTCACCATTATTTTGGAACGATCATCACAATTATAAATGTTTAATGCCTAATGTCTAGCTCCACGAAATGTTATTTTTAATTATGGATGTCCAAATGTTAATTTTTATGCGTTGAAGCTCTATGCTACGTACTCATATGTAAATCATTATTTTACATATTTTAATAGTATCACGGTTCTTCTATCTCTTTATTCAAGTTGCACTGCCTGGGGGTATGTTATACAACAATGCACAAAAGGTTTCAAAATAATCACGCCGATAAAGAGAGGAAGATCATCAAATGTTTGATGAAGTAACTCACTCTGGAGAAACTACCGAATACTCTAGGAATATCTGAAGTAAGAAAATGGAAGACGGCCTCGTTTATCGAGGAGGGAGAATGTAGCTTGAGACAGTCCAATCACGAAAATTACGTTAGGGGTTTAATGACAGAGCGAGACCCTAAGATTTGTTCAAACCAGGGTTTATGTCGAAAACGTGATACAAACAAGACCTATGCTCCAATGTGGGACCACGAGGGTGAGTACTAACCGCTTCTTACAACAAAGCAAGTTATTAACCTTTTTATTTTAATGTAACCTCCATACAACACTCATCGATGCTATTTAACTTTCACTGTAAAGTTGTGGTCTCGAACACTATCAAACCGACCACATGATAGCATGCAGAGGGTGGATACATCCCCACTATTTCTACACAGCCGTTCGAGCCATGTGGCAGTCTGACCACGGATCACCCTGCAGATTTCATGACAAAGAAGCATTTAACTAAATGTCCGTTATTTTAAAACCCTGAGTGTTGTTGGTCCGGTAAAGATTGAAACTTGCGACCTCTAAAGAAATCAGGAATGTTCATATGGACACCCATAAGGGTTCATTAATTTATTTCACTGATATAACTAATTTTAGTTCAGCTGCATTCAGAGCTGCACTATTTGGGGTTACAACGAAATGTATTTTACACGAACGCTTGTTATGAACGAGTCATCAAAGATATCAAAGGTTGTCAGATTTACTGAAAACCCCTTGAAACCAATAAATCTTGTGAGCCAAGAAAACTTACCCGTATTTTATAATCAAACATGTTTCATGTCAATATAAAAACTACCTTAAAGCCTCCTTTTAAAGGAAATTAAAGTTTAAATTTCCAAAATGTTGTTTCCAAACACAAGATGTGTAAAGGTGAATGTTGTATAATAAAAACTGTTGCAAGAAACTGAACCATCTCTTATCCTCAACTTTTTTCAACAACGCTTTTGTGTTGGCAGATCGAATGGCCAATGATGCACTTACGCTTGTCGGAAAATTGTCAAATATTTTGCATTTAAACAAAAATATCGTGTTTTTAGTGTGCTCTAGTCTTAACTATTTTGAAATTGCATTTGGCATTGCAAAGGCTCAAACATGTCGAAATGGCTTCAAACTTCAACAATTGTAAATTTTATGGAAATTTAACTTGCGAAAACATCAAGCTGCTAACACTTAGGAACATGTTTGCAAAGTTTAATGTGCTGTGTGAAAGCTCTTGAGAAAAATGTCATAACTACGTACACACTTTCACATCGGCCATTTGTTCGACACTGGGATATACTACTAGATTTGTGTCTACAATCTGCAAAGTTTAATGTGCTGTGGGATGCTGTGGGAAGGCTCTTGACAGAAATGTCATAACTACGTACACACTTTGACATCAGCCATACTTTCAACACTAAGATATACTAGTAGATTTGTGTCTTCAATTTTAAAGTTATCCTTGGACTGAAATAGAAACTACACAATCCATTGCAGAAACAAAAGTTATTAGTATGAAAAATTACTCGCTCCTAAACTTTGGATTCTGTGGAAAATTTTGTGCCACTGAGCTTAGTATATAATGCTTCTGGTTTGCTCTTTTTCTAACCCTGTCACTCATAGAGCTCATAGAATGATGGCAGTGTGCTATGTAATATGTGTATCTAACATTTCTAAAATCTTTCCATTTTTATATTTTACTGTGATGGTTTGTGGTGAGGTATAAAATTTTGACGGTACTTTCGAGTGATCAGGGTAAATAATTTTGAACAAGTTCTGGAGTTTTTGTTTTTCTCAATTTTATACTCTAGAGCAAAAAACTTAAGGGTCATCAGGTTTCGGTTCATCGTCATCATCTTCATCCTCGTCATCATATTTCTTTTTCTTCATTAACCTCTTCGTTATCACGGCAATGGACGCTGTACCAATCATAGCACATGCAATTCCCACACCAATGGCGAGCGCTAGGCCAGAAGATTGGGTTTTGTTGTCTAGCTGAGACTAAGACACAACGAAATTCATTAGAATTTATGAGAGTTGTGATAATCAAGATATCAAATAAGCAGGCTTAAAGAGGAAGAAAACGAACCCTTTGTAATGACAAACCAAACGTTTACGAACGGTGGTATGCCAGATTACCACCAGGATCATTCTACATGTTGCTTAGTACCTTAGTTACAATAATCACTGCAGTTAATTATTTGATTAGAGAGTCTGAAATACTTACCCCTGTAAACAGAGTTTTTTCAACTTCTTGACTCTCTGGAATTATTATGGATCCGCCTGGAACAAGATTAAAATTTTGTTAAAACCTGAAACTTGATGTCTTAGTTGTACCCCATTGCCATTCTATCAAAAAAAGGAAAGCATACTTCACTTTTTTGGGAACCAATACGAAAGGTTACTACATAAACAGTTGTATGGATCCCCTGAAATGTCTGCGTCATGAAAGAGGAATGACCTACTACTCAAAAATATCCACCACGATAGAGGAACATGGTTGAACGTAACAAGAGCATACCCATAAATGGGCGGAAAGAATGAGTTCGGGGAAGCAGTCATCTCAGGAACAGGAACTGGCTTATGATTTAAGGACAGTCCCTTCGCCAGTTCAAAGGCTGATAGAGGTATATCGCGCAGTTTATAACTATGCGGAAAAGTAGATCTTAGATCGATCTTTTGTTTGATTGGGGTGACCCACGCATATTTAAAAAACTTTTGAATGCAGAGGTCCACACAACGCAGGAATTAAACTTGCTGGTAATTTTGCCGGATCTCTCTTGTGAAAGACCTCGTGTCAGGCGTCACTTGAACGTGAAAATACAAAACTGAATGCAAGGCTGGCACTACGGCAAAGGGCAGATTTATTAGTGGCCAATATTTCGACTAATAGAATTAGTCTTCCTCAGGGCCAGAGCTATACTGAAGGAAAATATAATAACGGCTCCTAAAATTAAAATTTGAAAAAATACATGCAAAAAAATGATTGGCTAATACATGACATGAAGACAGCGTACTTGTAAATATGAGATAACAAAAATATAGAAGTGTATAATCAAGGTTCAGCGTTCGTTTTTCCTGTTAATGCCCTCTGGAGATAACGTTTTCCCTCTATGAATTAGAAAAGCCTCGCGTGCCTTACGGCGGGAGGCATTGATGGTGGGTTGTAGTTCGAGAGGGATAAGTCGCATGTCCGCAGAAGAGTGACCTGGTAAGTTGAAGTGTGTAGGGACTGCTGCTGTGGAGTTGGCGTGATGTGGGTTGTTTGTCGCTTGTCTGTGTTCTGTGAACCTTTCAAGGATCGTGCGTTTGGTTTCCCCTATATACTGTTTTTTACACTTTTTACATTCAATCATATATGTAAGGTTAGTAGAATTACAGGTTATATGTTGTTTTATTTGTCTTGTTTCGCCGGTGTTGCTAAAAGTGTACGAAGTTCTTGCATCGTCAATGTAAGGGCAAGTGAGACATCCATGAGTGGAGTTGCAGCGGAAAGTGCCAGAGGTGAGCTTGGGTGTCGTGTTAGTGTTCTTTAGTTTTGCTCGAACCAAAAGGTCGCGAAGGTTTGGTGAACGACGGTAAGCGATGAATGGTTTATCTTTGAATATTTTTTGAAGGCGATCTGTGGAGTTGAGAATAGGTTGTTTCCTGTGAAGTATTTCTTGGATATTAGGTAGTGCTGGGTTATAAGTGATGGTGAAGGGGACTGGGGTGTTGGATTTATCTTTATCATGATTATGTTCCTGTAATGTCTCACTTCTGGGTATCTGTTTGGCTCTTAAGATTTGTTCTTTCACAAAACGGTCTTTATAGCATATTTTATATGGGTAACAACAATTTTAAAAAGTTTTAGGCCATGAGCCTTCCAACGTCTGAACTCAGATTACATAATTGGTGACAACGACGACGACGACGACGACGATGATGATGATGATGATGATGATGATGATGATAATGATAACTCTAATGATGATGATAGTGATGATGATAATATTTGTTGATGTTGTTGTCTCAGTCAATGATGTAAGTGCATGTCATTATATTATAACAAATCAACGTTTCTCATTTCTCATAGAAACGCTGTTAATCAAATTAAAACATCGCCTTAGCTTACCAGGAGTATAGTAGCAGTATGTTATTTTCATCTGGGATCTATTCTTGTCTATCCTGAATGGATTTTCACCCTCTGTGTTAATTTCATATCTTCCATCTTTTTTATCGAAATTGACGCTCTCTTCTTTCAGCGTTGCTCCTTTGACGTTTTGGCATCCGGCGCTGCTGAGTGTGTATAAATAGAATGGTTTGTCGAGAGGCAGGGAGATAGCATGTTTGACGTCACCTAGTGGATTAATGATAAGAAGATCAATCTGTTGATAATTACTAGTCACTTGTAACTTAGAGCAGTTTTCAATCGAGTGTCGTAAAACCAAAACCAAAGTAATTAATCTGACCAATAACAACAGACGCAAACAGTGTACTGAACCAATCAGAATTCGAAGAAAATGCATCTTAACGGTGCCAAGCGCGGGAAAACGCGTACGACCGAGTCACAATTGGTTTTGGTTTTTTATTAGTTCACAGAGCGGCGCGAGTTTTTCTAACCAATCACAGAGCACATTAAAGCAAAATCAAAGCAAGCCAGAAATATTGCTTTCAACGCTCAAGTGAAAAATGCTCTATCATTCATCTTTATAAGACTACAACACTTTTTATTAACGAAGCATTGACTAAAAATTAAAGGAGGCTACATGATGGGTGACTGTGGTTTGTTTGTTAAAAAAAGATTCTTTTGTTTTTTGTCGTTTTTCTTGTTCTTGTTGCTGAATCATAAGGGACTCTGTCCACTGAAATTAAGAATTACTCATTCATTGAAAAATCAGGAATTCTCAAGAACTTAATGACGCCATAAATGTCCACATCCGCCATCTTAAATTTCGAGTGTAAATTACTCTTTCATTATTATGAATATTATTATTATTTGCCTCTCTGAAGTGACATCAAAGGGTGATATAAAAGTGGTTTGCTGTTAGTTTTAAATACATCTTCAAAAAAGCGTGTAAAATATGCCGACAAAACAATACAAGTTCATTAATTTAAAACTTATAACATCCTGAGGAACTATTGTCAAAGCCCGACAAAAACTAATAACAGCATTGCCTTTTTGTCCCTTCTCACCAGTTTAAACAAGCATAAAACTTATAGACCCTCACCTCTCACGCTACAGCAGTAGTTAACGGTTGTGGTTTTCAAAGGTTTGCTATTACCACTTGCGTCTTGAAAATGAGAGGCGCTTGGACGCCAGCTGACAGACCTATAATGTTATTCAAGCAATAAAATACATCAAGATTCAGGAATCCGGAAGAGCTAGTTTATCGCTCCGTAAAAAGAAAAATTGATTTCATATATAATGTGATTATCGCTACGTTTAAAAAAAATGACATAGAGATTACAGTAAGAGAAGCCGTAGAGTATCGGCATGGGACAAGAAAAGTGGAAAAGGGAAACCTCTAAGCTTCCAACGGAGAAGTGAGTCTCGGGTCGATCTTCTGGGCCGGGTTGTTCGAAAGCCGATTAACGCTAATCCACGATTAGAAGTTAATCGGCGCTTTTCGTCGCGCTCGTTAAAAATGGTTTTAAAGACTAATTTCGAGCTAAAGGTAAAGAAAAGTCTAAGTAAACGCTGAGGGCCAAAAATCTTTTCGAAGAATCTTTGTTGATTAGCAGTTACACTCGAGTCAAAGTTTGTGTTAATCCAGGATTAGCTTAATCGGGCTTCGAACAACTGGGCCCTGAGCGCTAAGTCATAGGAAGGTTCTTAATTAGTAAGCTAGCTCGCTTACTAGGTCCGTATATAACACGCGTCCTGCGAACCGAAATGTGTGTTTCTCCCTTTTCTACTTAGTTTTAGACGCCAGTGAAACGCAAAAACACTGAGTTACTGTATTTACCCTGTAGAGAGTCCAGTAGGACACACATCGTGCCTTAAAATGCAGTATCTTCCTTCTGGCCAGTCTTGCGATTTATCTTCGCTAGTCTTGATACAAAAATCTTGTTCGATACCTGAAAAAACCGATGGCATTCATTGTCATTGGTTTTAGATTGGTGTTTAAACCTCTTCATCCATTTACAGAAAGCACAGTGTGACATTTCTACATGGTCATATTCGCATTTACTTATCAACCCCTTTGCTGTAGTGATTTCTTCCATGCTTTGGAAAAGAGCTTGGGCTGACTTTGAGTATTCCCAACACTTTTAATATCGCAAGCAGTTAAAGGACTGTAAGGCCTGGGTTTGAAGGGTGTTCGGAAAATATAAATGACTACAAATATCTTCGGCTTGACTGCCTAGAACAAAACGAATTTTTCCCTGAGTATAAACTCGATGTTTTCTTTTGCCTTAACGCATAAGTTAAGCGATTGGCGATACGGCAGCGAATTTTCTTTATATAGAAACATAAAGCGTTTCCAATGTAGATTGAAAATATTAAACATTCTACCTTTGGAATGACTGTCCTCAAGTTTTTAATTTGGAATAATAAACAATCAAAGATCAAATGACCACTTACAAGAAAGCGTCATCGCTTTTGCATGAATTGCGTGCCTATACCTATCATTTTAGATAATCAAAGGCGAATGGTGAAGAATCTAAAAGTAAATCAACCTTCATCAACGAATATTACCCATACCTTCCTTAGTGATCCATCCAGCCAAATGGAGGGACTCGTACTTGTTGTGATCTATTAGATTCCCGCTGCCGACGTCGTGAAATCTTCGGCCGTCGAACCAGTTGTTTGGGCAGCCTGACTTGGGCATGGGAAGGCCATATTGACCAGATGGCCACGAAACTTTTCCTGTACAGAAAGAAAAAACGCGGCAGCAAAAGAAGTTTTAAAATTCTGAAAATGGTGCAGTTGTAACGCTGTAGTTAATCCTGTTTCTAAACGTAGGGGCTATTTTCTGGTTGAAGCTTAACTTCGGCTTTCGCAGGATGAAGTGAAGTGACATGGCGTATTAACTTATTTTCCTCATTGTGGACTATATGGCAGTTTATTAGTTGACGCCAGCACCTCGCCAGGCTAATGCTAATTTCAATGTGTACTTCAAGTTGTCGATCCAGCATTTTGCGTCATTATGACGTCATTGCTGTTGCTAAAGACAACCAAACTATTAGAAGATACCGGAATTGTTTCAATCAGGTAAGTTTTAAATTTTTGTGGTGATACATTCAAAACGGATAAAAATATTGATTAAAGTTTATTTCATCCATAAAATTGTCGTATACAACGCATCTGTAATTATTCGAATTTATTTGTACATCATCCTAGGTAAATTTGGAGGCCATGGCATAAGCGGTTTTAAAGTCACAAGTGGCGGACCTCTGAGCCCACCATGGTGGCCCATGCAGCTTCGCGGTCCAAGAAGGCACAATAAAGCCCGGTATGATAAGGGTAACATTGAGTACTGTTTTACTGTTTGGTCACAATTTATGTTGATGCGAATGTTTGGTGAGGTATAACTAAGATTATTAAAAACTGGATCATTGTATAATGCAATTCCAGGCATTTGATTGGCTTAACGTCCATGGTATATTATGCACTTAATGTATGGTCCTGAGGGAAACAGTTAGTTTTGTTTTCCCGCGAGTTCTGCTGTTTCCCGGGACGAAGTCGAGGGAAAACAAAACTAACTAGTTTCCCGAGGGACCATACATTAAGTGTTTTGTTATATAATTTATTTAGACTTTCCCTTCAACAGTCACAGCAAAACAAACAAACAACCAAACAATTGAGAGGGAAACAACTGCAAAATTTTATCCCGGTCAGGATACATTTGTATTTGATCAGGGGCACGTGACCAAGAATCAACCAGTCACAGTGCTCGTTTTGTTGAGTGAAATTTTAGGTATATAACAAGAGCTATCATACCATGCCCGAGAAATAGGAACCATTATATTGTCTTCCGGTTGTTCTCGCAAAGAGAAATCAGGAAGACCTAGCAATATTTCTGGATTGTTTTTAATAAAACAATTATTCCACTCGCTCTTGTTAGATTTGAGATGATTATGGCCATCTATCTATCATCTCATATCCAACGCGCTCTTGTGGAATAATTGTTAAATAGACCAGTGTTTGGATAATATCAAGATGTCTCAATTTAAACGTTTGAAAGACTTAATTTAGAGAAGCTAACAGCTAGAACGTATACGCAGACAGAATCAGCTTAGCGTGAGTTCTGCATCAATCAGTTTGTACTTGTATAACCGTTGGATGCCATAAATAAGTGGCCATAAAAAAATAATCTTCCTCACTGTTATCAAGTTATACGAGTGTACGAAGGAAAGTAGTTTGACCCACGGAGCAAGTCACCAAGGTGATGGGTGATGTGACCAATGGACGATCCGATCCGATCCGATCCGAACTGATATGAAAGATGAACGATCCGACATAGACTGCCGAACTGTTAGTCAACTCCATACATATACTCAGCCTTAATAAAATAAAGAACACTAATTGTTGTACATTTTAACGAACTAACGAACTTTCTATGAAACATGAAACCAACAGAATGATCGTCATTTTTCATACAAACCAACAATTGTCGGAATTGCATGTACACCAACAACCACCCTTTCAGGGGGGATTTCAACATGGTTTGACTTTTAAAATATACATTCAAGGGCATAATTTAAAACGCGGTTTAAGAAAGGTCAAATCTGATCACAGCTGGACGAAGGGATACAATTACGCCACTGGTTTAAAGAAGGTTTACCTTTTGTGGAATGGCACCAGAAGACCACCAGTGTCAAGGATAACCAAAACATGACAAACTTTGTTCAGTTTGTCTATCTACGTTTGCTTCTTCGGAATCACTTCAATTCTTCATTTTCCTGTCAAACGATAAAAGCTGCGTGGTTTGCGGATCAAACGCAGAGCAAAGAAGTCAAATTTCATGAGAGGATAATTAAGTTAAGTGCATGGAAGTAAAACTGGGAGCCTTTGTTATTTATGACCGAATTTCAATCAATAAAAGTACCTGCCGATGAGGTAATGTCTTGTCAGTTTATATGGACATAAATTTCGCAGCAATTAGTTTTCTATTTCCTCTACTCCCTCAAGCGTTTCAGACGAGGAAATTTTGAAGAACATTCGAGTAGTTCTGTAATTTCTGACTCTTCGTAATTTAACTAATCTAAACGTATTTGTAGTGACATTCTTGACGTAGCAGGAACTATTGAAGCCTCACAGCACCTGTTGAATGTCTCATTATGGCAGGATTTCTAACGTCAATCATTGAAATTATACGTCAGTCTCAGAGCAGAAACGATTAACCATCTAACCAAATCTAATTCACAAATAAGTATGTTCCATGAAGCAAGCAAAACATTAAAAAGAACTCTAATCCATAGCTTCTTACCTCGTGATGTAAAAACAATCGTCCTGTACACCAATACCGGCCAGCTTTTCTCAAGACATTTCACTGAGAGTACAAAATATGATCTCAGTTATCTGCTCATACCTACCTCATGATCAGTTACAGTATCAGTTGCACTAAATTGCTTCAAATTTAGAAAATGTTATTCTCAGTGGTTAATGATACGAGACCATTAACTCGCTATAGCTTCTTCTCGATTCGCTGACTCGATCAAAATACCTGTTTTTCATTGTTCATTGCTCGTGGTGCCTGACAGCCCTATAATAAACACAGTTTTCTGCCGTTCAACGAACACAAATAATCGTTCGTAAACTGAAGGGAAGGTACTCTTATTCAATTATCGCACTTTATGCCTAGACTGCTTGATATGTGTGTATGACACTTTGTGCACTGGGTTAAAAGCTGTCTCAAATTTTCTTGAATTCATTCATTTATAATTCCTCAGAAACCATGCTTTCCTAGTCAGTTTTCCTACTCTCGATCTTATGTGGTTTAATACCATTTCTGTTCCTTTTTTTTGTCTTTCATTCTGGGGGATTACTATTTCATATTTTTTTTGTCTAAAGAAAGTTCAGTCATTAGAAAACTGATCCTGTTACTTGACTAATTAATCGAGACTTAACTCACCCTTGAAATCTTGTCCTTTAAGAACTTCTTGACCTCTGGCTGCAGTTAAACTTGGCCGGATTTTTAATTATCGATTAGCAACTTTTCCAGAACGATCCAGTTATACCAACTACATCATGATCAGTCCTGCCGATGCGCTGCATTCATGCCCTTTCCTAAACTGAATTTAAGTAATTTTCCTGTTAAGCAAAACTGATTGTCAACTTTTCAATAACGATCCAGTCATTCTACCTACATCACGATCCGTCCCAGCGATTCGCTGTATGCATACTCTTTCTTAAATTTAAGTAATTTTCTTGTTAAACAAAACTGACTTGAAACAGAATGGTTCATGTCATTCGCATAGTTTCTGATGATTACAGATTTAGGATTGCTGTAAACTAAGTAGCCATGTGAGTGGTTTCCAAACTTACAGTTATGTACTCGCTTGAATCTCGCACCAGTTTCCGAATGGTTACCGATCAAATTCACTGAGCTTTAGTATATACGTCATGTAACGTACATTAATAGATGCAGCACATCAGCGCTACCGTCACTTTGAAGCTGCAGGCAGGCAGATAACGACAGAAGCATTGTTTTAAGTGTGGAGTTAATGAAGATACATACTAGTTTCTTAAAGACTATTCGTATTGATGTTGAATCTTGATATAGTGTCCATTACTACACCACTTAATTTGATTTACATGGGACATTGGGTCCGATACCATCTCAGTTTTGCTTTCAACTCAGTTCAGTAACTCTGAACGTGAGGTTAAGATCAAACGCATCATTTGCTATAATATCCTGGCGTCGAACATTAAATTTTCCAACAATTTTGAGGGGGAAAAACACCGGACAGTCTGACAAGGCTTCTTGTTTCTCAAGATCTTTGTACTGGAATGGCGAAATCTTAGCTTATTTAAGAAACAAATGTGTCCTCCCACCGCAGGCTCCATACAAACATTGTTTTCGCCAAGAATTCGCCACCCCTGCCCACCTGTTAACTAGCTTCGCTTTCAACTAGCAAATACTAAGCCAGCCGTGAAAATGTTTCTGTGACTGATTTTTCTTGACGTTCAGTATTTAATCGAAACAGAATCCAAAAATTTACTAATCTTCTCAATTCAGTCGTGCAAGTTAACAAGCGAAGTACCAAAACAAGAGGGCGGACACACCGTGACGTCACTAGGTCCGTGCACGTTTCGCCCATTCAATAGTTTTGGTTTACTTTTCCTAGATAAAGAACAGAAAACAGTAAAATCGATACGTTTTCCTTTCTTAAATATCTCAAACGGACAAACTGTTTGGATTCCAACATATCCTTTTGTATATTTTCATAGTTTTTTTCACCGAAACAACTGTTTGTGTCCATGAAAGACGCCGAGATGTCAAAAAAATTTACTCAGAAAATCTAAACACAATTTTTTTCTTGGGCAAATCCAGGACATGGTTAAACTTGAACTGCGAGCGAGAAGTGTCACAATTCAAAACATCGACTACTTTTTCGAGATGTAAACAGTGGCTGGACACTCTTAGTGATTGCAGGCGTAATGCGTACTACTCTTTGGCCACAATGTTATATTTTCAAACAGAACTAATATGGCCATCCGGGACTTGTGGTCTTCCAAAGCCAGTGGATCGCTGTCCGTCAGCCGATGGATTTCGGTGGAGGACTGGGTACCGGTTTCATGATACAGAGAATGATGGAACAGAAAATCGGCATTCAGACAGCTTCCATCTGGCGGGTGAATTCAGCGACGAGGGAATTAGACAGCTGTCCAATATGAAAACAAGCCCATAACCGAGTTATGGGCTTGTTGTACCCAAATTTGCTGCAGTCATAATGTCAGACCATTAAACAACTTAGTAATTTTAAAAAAAATGGTATGTACTCTTTTCCAGGTGGCCAGTTGGCAAATATTGCATCTATAAAAAAGGTTTAGGCTGTCCCTTGGGTCTCGAAGAGGGCTTCGTCATTTGGGATGACGAAAACAAAGATAATGAAAATTCAAAAGAGGGCTATAGTTGCCTGAAGGGCTTTTCAACGAAGACACGAAGATCTTCTTTTGTTGCAGTAAGTCTGGATCTGTCGTCAAGGAGATCACTTTAGCTTTGCCGAACAAGTCCCCGTTCTTGTTGTTCGCGTAAGAGTATATAGTTTGTCAAAAGGCTAGTACGTGAGACAACTACATCCCTATACTAGATCTTTCACTGTGAAAATCGAGCGCAATTGCAAACGTTCATTCCAGTGCAGAGAGAAAACTGGCTGTGTATCAACAAAAGTAAGACCGTTTGTCCAATATAGACAAAAATTACCACATTTGGTGAATACGACAGAATACGGCTCGATCTCGACCCACACTGTTACCCCCGTAGGAGTATTCAGTAAAGTCTTCAAGACCCTAACAACATCAACACGGACAATGGAATTCATGAATAGCACGTCCAAAAATGTTTCTCTCGAGGTCTGTAACAGGAAGTGATGGTGTCATATGACGTGGCATTACGTCACGCTTTTAAAACGGCGGCCACGTTGGATCCTCTATCTTGGATTTCTGGATTTCCCTAGAACTTTTGAAATCCACCACCATTAATCAAAAAGTAATCGCTGCCAATAGAAGAACTCTAAAATGTTTTTAAAAAAAATGAGCGCTTCTGTAAGAAAGTCAATGACTGATTATTACAAAAAGGAATATTCTGAATATTTCTGAAACTGGAACTGGTAAAATTCAGTTGCCATAATAACATCAAATTCAGTGAACACTGACCTTCCTGCCCTTCTACTTACTTATGTAAATTTTCTTCATTTTCTTGATAATGATGACAGGATGTCATCGAAACGTCGAAATCTCTCCGCGTTAGTTTTTCTGCTTAATTTGCAGACAAATTTCTGAAATAGTTTGGAAGCGCTTGCTAACGCCCCATCCTGTCTAGTTCAAAGGGCACCTTACGCAGGTTCTAACTTAGTTTCCCTTCGTTGCAAGATGTGCTTGAAAAAAAAAAGTAAAAGTAAAAAAACTTCTGCTCCCGGCGGGGTTTGAACCCGCGACCTTCGCATTACTTCAGCACCCTCGGCGGCCATCGCCTGTACTGCTTATAAGTACGACGCTCTAACCGA
Source organism: Pavona decussata (assembly GCF_977016875.1). Taxonomy (NCBI): domain Eukaryota; kingdom Metazoa; phylum Cnidaria; class Anthozoa; order Scleractinia; family Agariciidae; genus Pavona; species Pavona decussata. The sequence goes on from NW_028145547.1 coordinate 1,349,450, forward strand.
CTGTGCTACGGGAGCTGGATGAAGATTTACGGGTCCGTATGTAGATGTGATTACTCAGTTTAAACTACACCGTCGAACTAGTGAAAACTATTTTTTTTATTGGCCGTCAACGTTCAACTTCAGCAATACTTACATCAACATGGACTATTAAATTCGTTTCAATCGGGGTTTAGACGGCACCATTCGATCCAGACAGCACAGACGCGGGAAAACTAACCGGGGCACTATTTATTGCCCTAAGAAAGGCCTTTGATACCGTCCCCCATGCATGACGACCTCATTTGCAAGCTCAGAAGATTTGGTCTAGAGGAAATCTCTCTCGCGTGGCTGACCAGCTACCTAACTAACACAACTCAGGCTGTTTAATTTGTATCGGTGTTGAGCTATCCAGTCCTATGCCTGTCCTTACGTGGTGGTGTACCACAAGGTAGCATCCTTGGTCCTGTACTGTTTACCCTTTATATAAACGACCTACCATCCTGTATCCAGTTCTCCAACATAATGATGTACGCTGATGACACAGTGGTCTATATCTGTAGTCCCCATCAACCACGGAGATTGAACTTAAGTTGAACCTTGATCTATACCTAATTTATCGCAGTGGCTTCACTACGATAAATTTGTTCTCAACATGAAGAAGACGGAATTTGTGATGTTCGGCACCCATCAACGACTTGCGAGACAAAAGTGTGATGAAACTGACATAAGCTTAAATGGACAGACCGATGAGCACACGGACACGTTTAAGTACCTGGGTGTTGTACTGGGTGACACCCTTTCTGTCAATGACAATTTGGACTATGTGAGGATGCAGGTATTTATTAAGATACTTGGAATCGAATGTTCTCCACAATAAGACCTTCACTTACTCTTGAAGCTGCAAATCGACTCTATAAACCCATGGTCCTCCCGGTTCTGGATTATTGTGATGCTGTATGGCATGAATATGGACAAGGAAACAGTGACGAGATTGAGCGACTACAGAGACGAGCAGCTAGGATCGTCTACTTCAAAGCTGCCCTTAAACTATCAACCATTCAAATTTTGACCAATCTCGGCTGGGAACCTTTCTATTTAGAAGACAGACACACATCTTAAGATTTGTTAATGAATGCATTTTAAATAGAGGTCCCAGATACCTTTTAAATTATTTTAATGTGAAACCATGACATTCACCACTACAAAACTGGAAATGATGATGACCTTATTTTGGAAAAAGTTAACTTAGAATGCACAAAGCGCGCTTTTTTCTACAAAGGTGCAAAACTTTTTAATAATTCTTAGAATTTATAACTCTTTGAAACTTCCTTTTAATGTTACTATCCTAAAATATTTGTGATCTTATTTTATTTTAATTTTATTTTATTTTTATTTTTCTTTAACAGGACCTGCATTGATAGCAGTTTTCTTCTTAAAACTGATGCAGTAATCCTGTATAAATATGTTTGAATTATTATTATTATTATTATTATTATTATTATTATTATTATTATTATTATTATTATTATTATTATTAAAGTATGCACAGGTGCAGTGGCGGACCTCTTAGCCCACCACGGTGACCCTAACTTCCAGGTCCAAGAATGCAAAATGAAGCCCTATTTGATAAGGGTAACATTGAGTACTGTATTGTTAGAGAAGCTAACAAGTAAGTTGTACGTACAGAGAATCAGCGTAGCACGAGTTCTGCATAAAATCACTTTGTAAATTGTGTAAACAGTTGTTGTCTTTCTTCCGTTTATCTTTCTGATAAAAGAACTAATTGACTGCCATGAAGAAGTGACCATAAAAAAAATAATCTGCCTCACTCTTATCAATTTACACGACTGTACGAAGGAAAGTAGTTTACCCAAGGAGCAAGTTACCAAGGTGATGGATGATGTGAACGATCCGATCCGATCCGATCCGATCCGATATACACTGCCGAACGCCATACATATACTCAGCCTTAATAAAATAACTAATTGTTACGCGAAGTGCGAAGCGCCATTAATCAAAGGGAGAAAACTCGGTCTGTAACTTACAATACAGACCGAGAACTCGGTTACTAAGAGGTATTTCTTGAATTCCGTTCATTGTTAATTCTTGAGAAACCATGCTTTCCCAGTCAGTTTTTCCATTCTCGATACTTTGTGGTTTATTACTATTTCTGTTGCAGTTTTATGTTTTCCTTCTGGGGGATTATTATTCGATTCTTTTAGTCTAAAGAAAGTTCAGACATGAGAAAATTGATCATGAAACCCGACTTATTAATGATAACTTAACTGACTTACCCTTGGTTCAACTCGAACTCTTGTCCTTTAAATACTTCTACCCCCTCGCTGCAGCTATACCTTCAGATTTTTAAGTATTGTATTGACTGGCAACTTTTATAGCGATCCAGTAATTCTACCTACATCACGATCAGTCCCAGCGATTCGCTGTGTGCATACTCTTTTCTAAAATTTAAGTAATTTTCTTGTTGAACAAAACTGACATGAAAAAGCATGGTTCAAATGTAGTTCCTGATGATTATAGATTTAGGATTGCTGTATACTAAGTAGCCATGCGAGTGGTTTCCAAACTTACAATTATGTACTCGCTTGAATCTCGCACCAGTTTCATTTTTACGTCACGTAACGTACATTAATAGATGTTGCATATCGGCGCTACTGTCACTTTAAAAATGCAGGCAGGCAGATAGCGACGGAAGCATTGTTTTTAGGTGTGGGGTTAATGAAGATACACACTAGTTTCGCAAAGACTATTCATGTTGATGTTCAATTTTGATATTGCGTCCATTACCACACAACTTAATTTGATTTACATGGGACATTGGGTCCGGCACCATCTCAGTTTTGCTTTCAACTCAGTTCAATAACTTTGAACGTGAGGTTAAAATCAAACGCATCATTTGCTATAATAGCCTGGCTTCGAACATTAAATTTTCCAACAATTTGAGCAGGAAAAACATCGGACAGTCTGACAAGGTTTCTTGTTTCCCAAGATCTTTTTACTAGAATGGCGAAATCTTAGCTGATCTAAGAAACAAATGTGTCCTCCCACCGTTCCATACAAACAATGTTTTCGCTAACAATTCGCCACCCCTGCCCACCTGTTAACTAGCTTCGCTTTCAACTAGCAAATACTAAGCCAGCCGTGAAAATGTTTCTGTGATTGATTTTTCTTGACATTATTCAACCGAAACAGAATCCAAAAATTCACTAATCTTCTCAATTCAGTCGTGCAAGTCAACAAGCAAAGTACCAAAACAAGAGGGTGGACACACCGTGACGTCACTAGAACCTGTTTGTTGTGCGACTGAGCGGGTCATTATGTAACTGGAGGGCCCGTGTTAATTTATTGATAGATCAAGGCTGTGAAAAGAAATATGGCGGACACCTAAAGCCTAAAAGGTAAGGATAATGAGAAGTTTTTCGAAGTAACTTTAGGGCGTTTGTGAATACTGCTTAAAGGACCCTTATCCAATAATGTTTTCATTTGTGAGGATCCGATGTCTGTTCGTGCGGTTATTGTAGGAGGATCTTACGAGGTTAGTTTAGGTTCAAATCACGTTGCTGGTTTTATGGTTGCTTTGTTTAAATCCACAAACTCTTGCCGCTATTAAATCTTTCAATACAATAGTAATTCAACTCTTTATTAGTATTAACGTTCTTACCGAGTTCTTAAAGCAATTGTGAGAGATGTATACACCTATGCAACAACTGCAAGCCCGCAGTTTATAAGAACACGTTTGTCGCTTAACTAGGATATAGTTTATATATGGTTAAAAGGCAACCATTCCTTGATCTATGGGTCATCTATAGATCAAATTTCGATCAATAAAAGCCCGGACAATATTCCAAATTAATAACGTTAATCAAAGTTGCTAACCCGTCTAGCTTCCTCTGAGGTTAAAAGATGGGAAATCGTAAGCTGAAACCAATATGAGATCAGCCTTAAAATTACGAAGCATCACATTTTTTTCAAGCGAGTGATTTAATGAACCAAAACAAGAAAACCGAAAGCAAAATGTTCAGACACATTTCTTCGGTGGCTTTACGAAATTTCCTTTTGCATGTAACGACTTCGAGAAGGACGTCACTTGACGGTTGCTACGCATTTCGCAGTAAGAACAACTTTCAAAAGTCAATTTGCGTTACAACGTGAGTAGATGCATGCGCCGAAGAAACATTGTTTAGATAATAACGTGTTTTTAAGTTACGTGATTCACGAGGTGTTTCGCACCAACGTGAAAATAATCGCGGCAGCAGAGAGGTTTAGAATCGCGTTTACGGCAAACGTTAAACGTGAGATTTGCGTTGATGTTTTCTTGAAAAAATGAATACATACTTGAAAACAGTGCAAAATAATTCCGGTCTTTGATGCTAACGCAAAACTACTCAATTTTACTGAGAAATTGAAAACAGCGAGTGTCAAATGTAGGAAAAACATGGTCACGTGTACGTGGTCATTTCTACCGTTCGCCGTAAACGTTATTCTTAATCATTCTCTCTAGTGTCATTGAAAAGTGAAGCTGCAATTCTATACAGCTGAGATGAAGATGTATCTTCTTATAATTTTCCAAAGAGGTTCTAAAAGCCAAGTTGACTATGAACGCGTTTAGATGAACCAAGAGTAAGTTTCTCACTAAAGAAATACTTATTTCCACCATTTAGTTAGGCAACTTTTCTACTAGTAATATAGGATATGAATCGATAGTAACTACATCAGGGAAGCATTATTTGATAGAGTGAGCCTTATTTGAGGAAACCTAACGTTATAAGCCTTATGGTTTTCTTTTAAGCTTCCTGGTCACTTTAGGTCTTTTATGTAACCATATACTTTTCATTCTTTTGTTTAGTTTTGTGGTAAAATAAATAAAATAAGTTAAAATGTTGCGTTTATACACATTCGCGATAAAAATGTTATGACACGGCCAGTCACTGAAATCAATGTAAGGAACCCCATATCAACATTTTCAAATTCTAGCTAATTTTGCTTGCGAAGAAGAAATCGATAAAAATTAATCCCCACACTCGCCAAGACAATGCTTGTTCTTCGCGCACAAAAACCTCTTGCAAAACAACAACGTGAAATGACCACATTGAACGACGGTGAATTTTTCATTTTCTTTCTTAACTTGTACACCACTCCTACCAATTTGGTTCCTGGATAGTTCGCCATTTTTGTAAAAGTTAAGTGAGTTGAAATAATCGCGAAGTAGCACAAATGAAATGAAGAAATATTCTCAGGTGACGATTTCGTTGCCGTTGCCGTCGTCGTTGCCTAAGCTCCCTATCATTTGAAGGACGTAAGAGATCCTTAAGATAGTAATGCTGAGGTAAATCTGGTAAATTGTAAGGAGAGAATGAACAAAGATAAATTTTAACTCGCGTTCCAACCATTTTTGTAAAATATTTTGACAGAGACTGCGAGAAGTCGTCCTGTGTGACTTACAATCGTATTAACATTCATCTTTTATGTAACACAAAGACCAGGTCTTTATCAAAAAAGAACATAAACACTTTCATCTGTCTGCCAGTTTCTGGTTTATGAAGGGGCGGAGATGATGCCGGGGGGGGAAATAATATATTTTGTATTTTTCAGGGACAATTAGACAGGTTAACTGAACTGCAATGATGCACAGTAGATACACAGTAGATACACAGTAGCTGTTCACTGACTAGAACGTAATTTCATTTCTAGCTACAAACGCTATGCTCTAACAACACTCGCCATCAAGGAGAAGTAAGAAATTCCTAATGGCTTGCTTTTCAGAAACAGGAAACAAAAGCTGGCTTGTATGAACCATAAAGGGTTAGGGAAACAAGCGCTTTAGGGCTTTGGCCTTCTGATAGATTACTTTGGAATTTTATTTTGAATCAAACTAATATTTTCATTTGATTACTTTGCAGTTTTTGTGGCAATACCTGCAAAATAGTGACATTTACAATCTGTAATGAGATCAGTGTATTTGACCTTAATAAAGGTTACTTGCTTACTTACTTGATTACTTCAACATATCCCGGGTGGCAAGAGAAAGTTTATCTCTTGGATAAATCTCACAAAACGACATTTATTGACTTGAAGCATCCGCCAGAAACTAAAAGCAAATGCGATCTCCCATTTCCTTTCTAACGCTCAGCGGGGAGATTGATCGGGAATTCACGTGTGCTGAATTAATTGTCTGATCCATCATAAAGGCAAATACAGTCTGATTTCAAGCAAGCCACTGGATATCCGCGGATATTGTTGGCGCCTACAATCCCGTTGAGATACCCATGTTGGCAATTTTAACAGGCTATTTCTCAAGGTTTCATTTCCAAGGAAATAATTTGAACAATAATAAAAGTAAAAAGAAGTACTTTTGAGGTTTATTTTAGCTAAAAGGCATTTCAATGATAATGTTTATTATTTATTTATTTATTTATTTATTTATTTATTTTTATTTATTTATTTATTTATTGTTTATTTATTTTGTCTTTCAGCTCAACTGTAGTAGAGATGAATATCATTCCAGTAATTCCTGAAAGATGACTCTTGCTTTCAAGTTTGTTTTTGTAATATTATTGGAACTCTGCTTGTTTGTGGAATATGACCTAGGTAAGACTGTTGTAGTCAGTAACTGTCGTCGTTTATCCTGCAAATGTATCAATGAAGAAACTTAATTACGATTGAGCAATTTATAGTCGTTTGGTTGTTTTAATAAAATGCTGATGACATGTTTTCCATCATGTAAGCTGAGGTTGATACGTGTAAGTCACTCTGTCTTATCACCTTTAAAATATTTGAATCCCCAGTCGTACACTCAAACACGAGTTTTACATCACCATGGTTCACTTGGTTCCATGCCGCAGTCGCCAATATTTTTGTATAATGAGTCAACTGAGTCAAGTTTTTTTCACACTGCTCAAAAGTATTTACGAAAGTAGCAAGGAGGTATTATAAGTAGTAAAAGTCAGGAAATTGATGTATGAAATATTTGTGCACAGTAGGAACAGGAAGTACAGGTTTTCGAGTGAACAATCTTCAGACAGTGTACTCGACTCATCCAAAATCAGAAATGTGTCACCGTTAAGGAAAATCAGCTAGGCATTAAAAATCTGATCATTTCCCAACTTTGGCTTAGAAAAAAATAGTCGTGTAACAATATGGGTGTTGAAAATCGGCGTGAGACTGACAAGGACTTCCAAAGGGAGAGATACATGTAGAGATACATTTCGCCAGAGGCAGTCTACAATTCAATAAAATATTCCTTTCTTATTATAATACCGCTTAGAGCTTCTCATGAACTCACTTGTCGTTGTCCTTTTTTTTGTGTGTGTGTGTTTATCCTAGTTCAGTGTCTCCTAACTCAATGTTTCCGCAAAGTTAGGTACATCTTTGTCTATCAGCCACAGTATGCAATCGAATCGCTTTGTTTAACCCTGAAACTTTACTGTTGCAGCACCATTGTTATACATCAAGCGAATACCAGAAGCCGAAATACGTATTGTAGGCACAGTTGCGAGCTTTCGACAAGAGAGAAGCCCGCCAGTTACTGCTGTTCCTCTACTCGACAAAAGCGTCATCGAGTCAGAACAAGCAATAGAACCTGAAGAAAACTCAGAGGAAAATGTTGAGCAAAGCAAGAGAGATGTGAGTCTGGAGGAACTCTTAAATGATGACAGCAAGAAGAGAGAGAAAAGGAAAAACAAAGATAAAAAGAGCGTCAAAGAGGGTCATTACATCAAGACAATAGCCAGGTCACGGAAAAAGTCGGTCCACTCAAGAGCAACAGGTGAATTTTTTTTTTTTCAGTAGTAATAGCTAGACTCTTCTAGCAGTGTACATCACCAAACAACGTCCGGTCAATGTTTCTGATAACAGTAAGTGTGAAAGTAAGTACTGTCAGACAATGGATGGGGGTTAGTTATGGGGGATGACATTTTTAAACACAAGAAGCAATACCATAAGTTCATCCTTTAACGGTTGTTTTAAACGCATTTTGCGAAAAGCCTGATTGAATTTTTAGGCATTTTTTTGTGTGTGTGTGTAAGAGAAAGAATCCTCATGGAAATTTACACCGCTTGGGGAAAATGATAAACTATGCCAGAGAAAGACGACAACTTTTTGGGAATGCTACTAACCTTCGGGGTGAATAGGGACTTATTGAGGATGTACGACGACAGCAATTTCATACTGAAGGCGAAGATCGACTATTCAGATCTAGAAAATGTTTTACTGATACCATTTGTGACAAATAAAAATCCCTTAATAGCCAGTCTTCAGTAAAGTCATCATTCTGAAATGTTGCGGCCTTTTCTCAGAGGTCTTTAAGCCTGAGCTGCGAACGAGAAGTTTCACAATTTACAACATCGCCTACTTTCTCAAGATGTAAAGGCCTGGACGCTTTTAGTGATCGCAGTTGTAACGCACTACTGATTTGGCGACAATGATGTTATATTTTCAAACAGAGCTAAAATGGCCATCCGGAACTTATGGTCTCCCAAAGCCGATAGATGGCTGTCCGTCAACCGATGGATTTCAATGGAAGACTGGGTACCGGTTTCATGATACAGAGGATGACGGAACAGAAAATCAACATTCAGACAGCTTCCATCTGGCGGGTGAATTCAGCGACGAGGGAATTAGACATGAATTTTGTGTAAAGACGGATGAAGATGGCGGTGGGAGGTAAGCAGAGTAATCAAATTCACAAGATGATAAGCAAATCGAAAACCAAATACAATTTTAAGCACCTTTTTGGTTGGGAACATAAGCTGAATAGGGAATCAAGAGCGTTGTGATCATATTTGGTATTCCCAAATACCGCTAAGACAGGGGGCATTAGAAAGAATAACTGGGGTTCGATTCGTACCCTCAAGCGTTTTCAAAATTTGAGTGTGTAACAGGACCACTAGGTGCCAAATATGAAAACAATTAGATGAAAAAATCTAGACTGAACTAGTATTTTTGACAGCTAGAGTACTGCTGCTTGGCACGGACTAATTTGGATAGACTTTTCGTAGCACAGCTTGGACGACAGGGTAATGGACTCGTTGTACCCAAATGTGCTGCAGTCATAATGTCAAACCATCAAACTATTTAGTGCATGTAAGTGATTAAAAAAATTGATATGTGCTCTATTCCAGGTGGCCAGATGGCAAATATTGCATCTATAAGAAAGGTCCAGATTGTCCCTCGGGTCTTGAAGAGGGCTTCGTCATTTGGGATGACGAAAACAAAGACAATAAAAATTCAAAAAAGGACGAGTTGCCTGAAGGGCTTTTCAACGAAGACACGAAGATCTTCTTTTGTTGCAGTACGTCTGGATCTGTCGTCAAAGAGATCACTTTGCCGAACAAGTCCCCGTTCTTATTGTTCGCGTACGAATCTATAGTTTGTCAAAAGGTTAGTACGTTAGTCAACTTCGTCCCTACATTAGATCCTTTACTGTGAAAATCGAGCGTAACTGCAAACGTAACACATTCATTCTACAGTCCAGAAACAAACCTGGCAGTGATAGACACAAATTCAGGCCACATTTGTCGACACTGGAGACCGGATAAATGCATGAACGGATTAAGGATACGACAGAGACACACTGCTTGCTTGCTCGTACTAAGTCCTCAGCAGTTTCAGAACATGCCAACGAGATCGAACACTATCCGCTCTGGGACACAGTTAAATGTATTGACCGCGACCCACACTGTTACACCCAGTGCAGGGTTAAAGAGGGTATTCACTGAGTCAAGACTTTAAGACCCTAACAACATCAACACGGATAATACGTCACACTTTTAAAACGGCGGCCATCTTGGATCCACTATCTCGGATTTCTGGATTTTCCCAGAACTTCAGAAATCCCTCAAGATTGGTCAAAAAGTAATCACAACATCACAACCAAAAGACGAACTCTAAAATGTTATAAGGAAAACAGCGTTTCTGTAAGAAAGCCAATGGCTGTTTATTAAAACGGGAATCTTTCTGAAACCGTAACTGTTAAAATAAATATGTTTGCCATAACATCATCAAATTTTTAGTGAGCACTGACCTTCCATAACAGATTGTTTGCAAACAATTTTCTAAAAAAGTTCGGTAGCGTTTGCTCAAATCTTAAAAAAGTTCTAAGCGTTTCAATTTGGTGCGGACAGAAACTGCCCGCTCTAGTTCCCTTCGTTGCAAGACGTGCTTCATATGAAATGTGACAAAATAAAAAAACAGTCCTGCTCCCGGCGGGGTTCGAACCCGCGACCTTCGCATTACTTCAGCAACCTCGGCATCCATCGCCAGTACTGCTTATAAGTACGACGCTCTAACCGACTGTGCTACGGGAGCTGGACGCTGATGTAAGGGTCCTTATGTGGATGTGATTACCCTGTTGTAAACGTTTTTGGTATGTTGAGTTAATGAAAACCATTTTTACTGGGCTTTTATGTTACTACCTTTATAAAACTCAACAATCCTGGAACCTGTCAACTTTAATCTGTTGAAAAATATTTGGTACATCTATCAACGCCTTCAGCGTTGAAAACAAGACTGAGTCGAGCGGGTTTTTTTCTCTTGCATGGAATTTGTTACTGCAAG